>NW_023495965.1:1625000-1670000 GCF_904425465.1 Colossoma macropomum | reverse complement strand
TCAGTCACTCCATTGTTTGATGATTATATTAAGGCCCAGTCCCATGTTACCCCTCGCCCCGTCACTCAGCCCTGCCCCTCCGTTAATTGTTCTTGTCTAGGTGTAGGGTGTCCTGATTCGTGTTGAGATAGAGGGGGAGGGTGAAGTGTTGGGGCTACATGACCCTCCAAACGGAGGTTTTTCAGAGACTCCAAACAGAGAGATATGAGGAAAAAAGAAAAACCGACGAGACGGAGAACAAGAGACCAGAGAAACCCACAAATGTGAGAATTTTCTCTGTTAAAAATTACAATAAACACTGTTATCTTAGATTAATGTAGTTTCAGTGTATTATGGTCCTTTTCTTCATAACAAGCAAACAGGCACCCCAGCAGTGAGGAGCTGAACTTTACCCTCCTCTGCTGTCACTGCAGACTGGCAGGGTCGCCTACAGAGCAGCGCTGGTAGCTGTTAATGAAGTGATGCTCTTTTTATTTGAGGGTCTCATTTCAGAGGGAAGATTCAACCACTACCCTGTAACTCAGTTCTAAAGGGCAACACTCAAAAACAAGGGGTAAAAATAAGGAATGGGGCGGGGCCTAAAGCTGGAACAGGTGATTCATTTTAGAAATATTTTTTGTTATGTTTTTTGAAATACTCTGTAAATCTGATAGCCATCAATAAATAAACCTGTCCAGTCATTTCATTCAGACCAAACAGCCTACCTGCCTGTCCACCTACCTGTCTACCTGCCTGTCCACCTACCCGTCTACCTGCATGTCCACCTACCTGTCCACCTGCCTGTCCACCTACCCGTCTACCTGCCTGTCCACCTACCTGTCTACCTGCCTGTCCACCTACCTGTCCACCTACCTGTCCACCTGCCTGTCCACCTGCCTGTCTACCTGCCTGTCCACCTGCCTGTCCACCTACCTGTCCACCTACCTGTCCACCTGCCTGTCTACCTGCCTGTCCACCTGCCTGTCCACCTGCCTGTCTACCTGCCTGTCCACCTACCTGTCTACCTGCCTGTCCACCTACCTGTCTACCTGCCTGTCCACCTGCCTGTCCACCTACCTGTCTACCTGCCTGTCCACCTGCCTGTTTACCTGCCTTTCTACCTGCCTGTCCACCAGTTGGTTAAGTTAAGCCCTATGATGGTTAAATTGGTTAAATTAAGCTGTATGATGGTTAAATTGGTTAAATTAAGCTGTATGATGGTTAAATTGGTTAAATTAAGCTGTATGATGGTTAAGTTGGTTAAATTAAGCTGTATGATGGTTAAATTGGTTAAGTTGAGCTGTATGATGGTTAAATTGGTTAAGTTGAGCTGTATGATGGTTAAATTGGTTAAATTAAGCTGTATGATGGTTAAATTGGTTAAATTAAGCTGTATGATGGTTAAATTGGTTAAATTAAGCTGTATGATGGTTAAATTGGTTAAATTAAGCTGTATGATGGTTAAGTTGGTTAGGTTGAGCTGTATGATGGTTAAATTGGTTAAGTTGAGCTGTATGATGGTTAAATTGGTTAAGTAGAGCTGTATGATGATTAAATTGGTTAAATTAAGCTCTATGATGGTTAAGTTGGTTGAATTAAGCTGTATGATGGTTAAGTTGGTTAAGTGGAGCTGTATGATGGTTAAATTGGTTAAATTAAGCTGTATGACAGTTAAGTTGGTTAAGTTAAGCTGTATGTTGGTGGATAGTGACTGACTCCTCTATCGGGCAGATTGGAGAGCCAACTGATGATGAAAAAATGTAAACGCACTTAAGATGCATTTTCGTGTCTGAGTGTAAATGGAATGTGAATCAATCTCCTCTGGACATTAATCTGAATGAGAGATGTGTGAAACGAGGCTCTAACTGCCCACGCTGTACATTACTGACCCTCCTTGCAGCAGAGAAAGGTTCCCGTGAGGTTCGTGTCGATGACGGCCTTCCAGCCCTTCAGGCTCATGCTGGCCGCCGGGCTGCTGAACTGACCGCCGCCGTTATTCACCAAAAAATCTATCCGGCCGTACAGCTTCAGCGTGGACGCCACCAGATTCTTCACCTGTCAATCACAAGTGAGTTGAGAGACCCATTTAGAAACAGCACCTGAAAACACACTTCAGATACAATTACAGCCGTAACGATGACTCAGTCAGAATCAGGGACTCCATTACTGATATTACAGTAACAGTGACATTAGCAGTGACAACACACGATTACACTTAAGTGCATTAACTGTTTCTGAAAATACGGTTATAAATGTGCTTTTTAGTTAAATCTCTGATCAGATCAGAACCTCGTCCTCATCGCGGATGTTACACCGGATGGGGGTGACCCGGGGTGGCCCGGAGGATTCCGGGATATGGGGCTTCAGCTCCTCAGCTGCGGCCTCCAATCGCTCCAACTTCCGAGACGCGATGACCACACTGCATCCTGAACAGAGCAGCAGAGGAACATCTCATACAAACACTGAAAACAGTGAAAGAACGGCTTTTAATTCAAGGTCTTTTAACTGCAGGGCTTTTAATAGAAGGGCTTTTAACAGAAAGGCTTTTAACTGAAGGGGTTTTAGCTGGAGGACTTTTAACTGAAGGTGAGTGGTCAGATACTGATAGCCTATTTCCTGCAATGTTTTGTGTGAAAAATAAAGATGAAGTGAAATTCCGGAGAGCGTCTCTCCAAACGGAGGAAGGTGTCGGATTTCCTCAGGCTGGTGTTTGTACGGCTGTGAAAGTTGGTCCACTGAACTGTTTGTTATTGATCAGTGGTCACTCAAATCGTTAAAGCTTTGGGTGGTTTTGAATTTTATTACAAAGCAAACTGTGAGAGTGTGTGTGTGTGTCTGTGTGTGTGGTGTATGATATGTGTGTGTGTGTGTGGTGTATGAGTATGCATGTGTGTGTGTGTGTGTGTGTGTGTGTGTGTGTGTGTGTGGTGTATGTGTGTGTGTGTGTGATGTATGTATGTGTGTGTATGTGTGTGTGTGTGTATGTATGTATGTGTGTGTATGTATGTGTGTGTGTGTGTGTGTGTGTGTGTGTGTATGTGTGTCTGTGAGTATGTGTGTGTGTATGCATGTGTGTGTATGTGTGTGTGTGTGTGTGTATGTATGTGTGTGTGTCTGTGTGTATGTATGTATGTGTGTGTGTCTGTGTGTGTGTGTCTGTGAGTATGTGAGTATGTGTGTGTGTGTGTGTGTGTGTGTCTGTGAGTATGTATGTGTGTGTGTGTGTGTGTATGTGTGTGTGTATGCGTGTGTGTGTGTGTGTGTCTGTATGTGAGTGTGTCTGTGAGTATGTATGTGTGTGTGTATGTATGTGTGTGTGTATGTGTGTGTGTGTATGTGTGTGTGTGTGTGTGTGTGTGTGTGTGTGTGTGTGTGTGTGTGTGTCTGTGAGTATGTGTGCGTGTGTGTGTGTGTGTGTGTCTCCATTATAACAGGTGAAATCGGGAGTCTGAAGAAAACTGAGGCTGCGTCCCAATCCGCACACTATCGTTCTGAACAGTCTGAGTCAGTGCATCACCAATGTGATGTGTTTAGTCTTTTTAATGGGTTGATATCACAGCTTAAATGACTCTAATGGTTTAACAGGCAACCAGTGGCTGATTCTAAATGTGTCTGATGTTTTCCTAATGGGAACTAAAGGTGTTTTACAGGAAACTAGTGGTCTCCACTGGAAACCATTAAGTCAATTCCCATTAGAAGGCAAAACCATCAGTTGTTAATCCAAATGGTTTCTAATGGTCCTTTTTCAGCAGGGTAATACAGAGGAAGGTGGTTTTGGGCGCAGCTTTAGTGTAAAATCTGAACTCTGAGTTTTCAGGTTAAAGTTCACTGAGAGGTTCAGAGAGTCGGCGCTGTAAACTGACTCGGTTCATCAGCGAGTCGCTTAAACAGTTTAATTTAATAATGTAGAAAAGCTGGACAGTTCAGTTTAACACAGTAACGGAGTTTAACAGAGTGAGACGGAGAGTGAGACGGAGAGTGAGACGGAGAGTGAGACCTAGCTGCAGCAGCTCCGCTGTGATGGCCTTTCCGATCCCGCTTCCTCCGCCGGTCACGATCGCCACCTTCCTACTGAACAGATCCGACCTGAACACAGACATACCGGACCGGGACCGGTACCGCTCTGCGAGAGCCGCTACTGACCCCGCAGACACAGCTGGGCTGCGCAGAGTGCACACACACACACACACACACAAACACGTAAAAGTCCGTCTGAACTCCGCTTTCATAATAAAAGTCCCTCAGCGTTCCTTAGTGCAGCTGCACTAACGGCTTCACACTCTTTTCTGATTCACTAAATCAGATTATTGTTCAGTTCAGTTTCCAACCTGCAGAACATTTTACACCTTTAACAGACGAAGGAGTTTTACAGACAGAACCTGCAGGTTTCTGAGACTCCAGTGTAAACGGTGAAGGGCGTTCCGGATCTTCTCAGAGTCGATTCAGACGGCTCGGCTCACAGGTAAGAGCCGACTCTTCCTTCAGTGGCATTAACGAAATCAACCAAGTTCAATCAATCAATCAAAAAAAATCATCCTTTATTTAAACTCGGAGTACATGGAGTGTGACCGTCATTTACACCGTAGCCCATTGTAAAAAAAAAAAAAACAAATACTAAGAATCATAATAATCGTCATAATAGTTAATTTAATATTAAGAAGTTAGTCGAATCAGAATAAACCACTAGAATTGTGAAAATAAAATAATCATGACAGCTCAAATGGAGAAATAGTTAATAAATGTATTTTAAAAATATAAAATGTAAAATAATAACCAAAAAAAAAAAATCATATAAAAAGTCTATTATAATCAAATAAAAGTTTGATTCCGTGATTTTCAGTTAGTTTTGTCTTAATTTACAAAACATTCTCTTCAATGCCCACGCAGTGTTCACCTTAGAGCCGATTCAAAGAGTCGACTCAGCTAAACTTACCCAGTCCAGTTCAGCTCTTAGAGTCTGTTTGTCTTTATAAATAAGCTTTGTAGACTACTTAAGACGGAGCGACGCTGTTTCAACCATCTGTTTTTTTCTGCACAGTTAAAATCCCAGAATCACACACACACACACACACACACACACACACACACACACACACACACACACCTGAACAAATGAGTCATTAATTCATCATTTCTGTGTAGGAAACGTTTGATTTAATGCAGTTACATACATCAGCACATTTACAGCAGAGTCCTTTATTTGTTCTGTAAGTGTTTTCATAGACAAACATCCAGCTAAATATACACATAAACACTGTAAAAATGTGCAAATTTCACTGTGAGTGCAGACCACACATCTAAAAGCCATGACCATTTAAAGTTGTTAAATAAAACAGCATTTGGTTCCATATAAAAATGAGTAAACAAAATAATAAAAACACAAACATAAAAAAGAGACACTGAAAAGGCAAATGTTGAAAATGGGCACTTTAGCTGTTTTCCTAAAAAAGCCCTTAAATCAGTACCCTCAGTCAGCTAGTCCTACAAACAAACAAACAAACAAACAAACAGTCTGATACGTCTGAAACAGTCGGATAAACCTGTACACAGTTCACACACTCACTCATTCAGAATAAACACTAAACCTTTCAGATCTAACAGATTAAAGTCTGTACAGCACTGAGTTAAACTGTAACAACCTCACCATGACTACAACTGATGACCTTTGACCTTCTGCCCGTCTGTGTGCGTGTGTGTGTGTGTGTGTGTGTGTGTGTGCTGAACGTGTTAGTGTTTACTCTAATTCAAAACCACAGTACAATTACTCTCTCCAGGCTCCGCCCACTAATGTGCTCTTTCATAGTTACTGTTGAGAAATTAGACAAGCTTTACAGAACCCTGATACAAATCCCACTAAACCCAAAGAGAGAGCGAAGACTGAATGAGTAACCGACTCTAAATGTAGGTATTGTGATATAAACTGAGTCTGTTCTACAGTTTCTCATTAGGCTGAATGAATAACCGACTCTAAATGTAGGTATTGTGATATAAACTGAGTCTGTTCTACAGTTTCTCATTAGGCTGAATGAATAACCGACTCTAAATGTAGGTATTGTGATATAAACTGAGTCTGTTCTACAGTTTCTCATTAGGCTGAATGAATAACCGACTCTAAATGTAGATATTGTGATATAAACTGAGTCTGTTCTACAGTTTCTCATTAGGCTGAATGAATAACTGACTCTAAATGTAGGTATTGTGATATAAACTGAGTCTGTTCTACAGTTTCTCATTAGGCTGAATGAATAACCGACTCTAAATGTAGGTATTGTGATATAAACTGAGTCTGTTCTACAGTTTCTCATTAGGCTGAATGAGTAACCGACTCTAAATGTAGGTATTGTGATATAAACTGAGTCTGTTCTACAGTTTCTCATTAGGCTGAATGAATAACTGACTCTAAATGTAGGTATTGTGATATAAACTGAGTCTGTTCTACAGTTTCTCATTAGGCTGAATGAATAACTGACTCTAAATGTAGGTATTGTGATATAAACTGAGTCTGTTCTACAGTTTCTCATTAGGCTGAATGAATAACTGACTCTAAATGTAGGTATTGTGATATAAACTGAGTCTGTTCTACAGTTTCTCATTAGGCTGAATGAATAACCGACTCTAAATGTAGGTATTGTGATATAAACTGAGTGTGTTCTACAGTTTCTCATTAGGCTGAATGAATAACTGACTCTAAATGTAGGTATTGTGATATAAACTGAGTCTGTTCTACAGTTTCTCATTAGGCTGAATGAATAACCGACTCTAAATGTAGGTATTGTGATATAAACTGAGTCTGTTCTACAGTTTCTCATTAGGTTTAGTGGGATTTTCTCAGGTTTCTGTAAACCGTCTCATCACAACAGCAGCTATGACAGAACACATCTGGTGGGCGGAGTCTGGGGAAGGGAATTAATAAGCCCTTTAAAGTTGGTCCAGGTGTGACAGGGCAGGAAACACACTGTAACTAAGCCTGGCTTCTAACCCTGTAAACTCTGAGGGTCTGTTTGGGGTCCACGCTTCAGTTCCTCACTCTCAGAACTACAGAAGTTACAGAAGTTAGTCGTTTAATGTGAATAATTCGTGGTACATACTGGACAGTAAGGCTGAAGGTCAGTAACTGAATGATGGTCCTGTAGTTGGAGAGGTTATAACTGCTGACATGAATCAGGTGTGACTGAGCAGGTAAATGACAAAACTGCGCTGGGATGAAGCCCTGCAGGTCCACGGCTGGACACACCTGGATCAGACGCTCCTGAAGACCCTCACCCGCTGCATCAGGTGTGTTCAGTCAGAGATGGAGCTGAACTCTGAGTACCGAAGAGTCCAGCGTAAAGTGTGTAGTGTTACTATGTGTGTGTGTGTGTGTGTGCTGTATGGTGTAGGTAGCATTCGTCTACAGTGTGTTACACTGTATAGCATGTTAGAGTGTGTAGTGGTGACAGGTTAGTCTGTGTTTGGTCGGTTGGGGGTTGATTGGGGTAGCTGGTGCCAGGTTGGGGGTTAGCTGAGGTTAATTGATTTTGGTTGGTTGAGGGTTGGTTGGTTGGGGGTTGGTTGGTTAAGGGTTGGTTGGTTGGGGGTTGAGGGTTGGTTGGTTGGGGGTTGGTTGTTGGTTGGTTGGTGGTTGAGAGTTGGTTGGTTGGTTGGTTGGTTGGTTGGGGATTGGTTGGTTGGTTGAGGGTTGGTTGGTTGAGGGTTGGTTGGTTGAGGGTTGGTTGGTTAAGGGTTGGTTGGTTGGGGGTTGAGGGTTGGTTGGTTAGTTGAGGGTTGGTTGGTTGGTTAGTTAAGGGCTGGTTGGTTGGGGGTTGAGGGTTGGTTGGTTGGTTGGTTGAGTGTTGGTTGGTTGGGGGTTGGTTGGTTGGTCGGTTGGTTGAGTGTTGGTTGGTTGGGGGTTGGTTGGTTGGTCGGTTGGTTCGGGGTTGAAGGGTTGGTTGAGGGTTGGTTGGTTGGGGGTTGGGGGGTGAGGGTTGGTTGGTGGTCTCCCGATGTTCCAGCCTGAGCAGAGTGCAAGTAGTGTGTGTTTTTCTCACACACCCGCTCTTGTGGTGTCAGCTTGGTTTCCCAGCATGCCGTGCAGCTCAGTAGCTGTTCTCGTGGCCGGCAAGGATGTAGAGGTTGCTGTGGGCCGTGGGGTTTTCCGTTGGACGGCTTTCCAGAACCACCACCCTGATATACACACACACACACGCACACACACACACACACACACACACACACACACACACACACACACACACACAGCAATCTCTCAGCTACAGTGAAAGTCAGACAGAATTTTATTCAGGTGCCAAGTCAGGTGCTGCAGAGCATGACAGACTAAACTGTGTGTGTGTGTAAGAGTGTGTGTGTGAGAGTATATGTGTGTGAGTGTGTGTGTTTGTGTGTGTGAGTGTGTGTGTGTAAGAGTGTGTGTAAGACTATGTGTGAGAGTGTGTGTAAGTGTGTGTGTGTGTGTGTGTCTGTGTGTGTGTGTGTGTGAGAATATGTGTGTGTGTGTAAGAGTGTGTGAGAATGTGTGTAAGTGTGTGTGTGTGTGTCTGTCTCTGTGTGTGTGTGTGTGTGTGTGAGAATGTGTGTGTGTGTGTGTGTGTAAGAGTGTGTGTGTGTGTGTGTGTGTGAGACAGAGTGTGTGTAAAAGTGTGTGTGTGAGAATGTGTGTGCAAATGTGTGTGTGTGTCAGTCTGTGTGTGTGTGTGTGTGAGAATATGTGTGTGTGTAAGTGTGTGTGTGTGTGTGTGTGTGTGTGTGTGTGTGTGAGTGTGTGTGTGTGTGTGTGTGTGTGTGTGTGTGTGTGTGTGTGTGTGTGTGTGTGTATGTGTGTGTCTGTGTGTGTGTGTGTGTGTGTGTGTGTGTGTGTGTGTGTGTGTGTGTGTGTGTGTGTATGTGTGTGTGTGTGTGTGTGTGTCACCTGTCTGAGCCCAGCAGTCTGAATATTCTGGTGCTGTCTGAAATCTCCTGTGTGACCTGTGACAGGTGTTAATTAGTGACATTCAGACTGTATTAAAGTTCACAAACAGCAACTTCCAGTTTTTATAAACACTTATAATAATCAGTTACAACAATCAGTTATAACAATCAGTTGTAATATTCAGTTGTGAGAGAAGAGTTATTATTGAGACTCACCTCATTAGACTTAAAGCTCCGCCCCTGCATACCATGTCTCCAAAACGCCAACACACTGTCCTGCAAACACACTGAGAGAGAGAGAGAGAGAGACAGAGAGACCTTGAGAGAGAGAGAGACACTGTGTATAGACACTGAGCAGTACTTTAAACAGCGTTAAATTACTGTAACATCTTTTACTTTTCATTTTGTCACGTTTTCCACGTTACTCTTTAAATACAGTCTCACGTGTGCACTGCATTTCACCGTTTTCACTGTTATGGCTGCATTCCAGTGAAGAAAGTCTGTTTCTGCACTGTGAACAGCTGTACAGTCGAGCATTCATTCCATTTTGGTGTGGATTGTAATTAATTCTGATTGTAAATGCAGATCGTCGTGCGCTGTTTTTCAGTGAAGCGGTGAAGTGATGTGAGAACTTCTTCTTCATTCTGGCTCGTATTCCATCTCACCGTGGAACAGTGATGTTATGTGTGAACTGCATTTCATGGTTTTCCACTCTAGTGACTGTTTTCAATTTGGCACAAATTTCTCTTCATAAATTTCTACACTTTATAAAAGCCTACATATCAGCATTAGTATCAGCAAATACGTATGAAAAATTTTTGGTATTGATCCACAATTCCCACATTAGTGCGTCCCTAAATATCACTCACTGATTTACTGCAGAGACAAAATAAACCGTTTACATATATACACATTTTGACGTCTTGCAAATTCAGTAATATTTTACATATTTATACTTTTTTTAATTCTCTTAATTTTGAAATGTACAATTTCAGACATTTTTCCCAAAATCCACATTTTAGTTTCTATGATCAGAAGCTTCCAAAAAACAGTTTTAAAAGGAAAAAAAAACAGAATCAGTGGCAGGTCTCTGAGGGTTAACGCGAGAAAGTCTGAGTGTGTTTACCGATGGACTCGATGTGGAAGTCGAAGGTCAGTTCAGCTGAGAGTTTTTTGCTGGACTTTAATCGACCCTGCAGGTTCACGATCTTAATACAACCTGCAGAGCAAAACAAAACATCAGAGAAGAAACCACAGCCACACTAAACTGATCATCTAACCCAGCTACAGCACCCCCTACTGTCTCTCCACAGTGGACCCTACTGTCTCTCCACAGCGCCTCTACTGTCTCTACAGAACCCCCTACAGTCCCTCTACAGCCCCTACAGTGCCCCTACAGTCTCTCTACAGCCCCCTACTGTCTCTAGAGTGCCCCTACAGTCTCTCTACAGCCCCCTACTGTCTCTAGAGTGTCCCTACAGTCCCTCTACAGCCCACTACTGTCTCTAGAGTGCCCCTACAGTCCCTCTACAACCCACTACTGTCTCTAGAGTGCCCCTACAGTCCCTCTACAGCCCCTACAGTCTCTCTACAGTGCCCCTACAGTCTCTCTACAGCCCCCTACTGTCTCTAGAGTGCCCCTACAGTCCCTCTACAGCCCCTACAGTCTCTCTACAGCCCCCTACTGTCTCTAGAGTGCCCCTACAGTCCCTCTACAGCCCCTACAGTCTCTCTACAGCCCCCTACTGTCTCTAGAGTGCCCCTACAGTCCCTCTACAGCCCCTACAGTCTCTCTACAGCCCCCTACTGTCTCTAGAGTGTCCCTACAGTCCCTCTACAGCCCACTACTGTCTCTAGAGTGCCCCTACAGTCTCTCTACAGCCCCCTACAGTCTCTCAACAGCGCAACTACAGTTTTTCTACAGCGCCCCTACAGTCTCTCTACCGTGCCCCTACAGTCTCTCTACAACATCCCTAGTCTCTCTATAGCCCCCTACAGTCTGTCTACAGTCCCCTACAGTCTCTCCACAGGCCCCTACTGTTTCTCTATAGAACTCTACTGTCTCTGTACAGCTCCCCTACTGTCTCTCTATAGCGCCCCACTACAGTCTCTCAACAGCACCCCTACAGTCCCTCTACAGCCCCCTACTGTCAATACAGTGCCCCTACTGTCTCTCTACAGCCCCCTACTGTCTCTACAGTGGACCCTACAGTCTCTCTACAGTGCCCCTACAGTCTCTCTACAGCCCCCTACTGTCTCTACAGTGCCCCTACAGTCTCTCTACAGCCCCCTACTGTCTCTACAGTGCCCCTACTGTCTCTCTACAGTGCCACTATAGTCTCTCTACAGCTCCCCTTACAGACCCTATAGTGCCCCTACAGTCTCTGTACAGCTCCCCTACAGTCTCTCTACAGTGCCCCTTACAGTCTTTCTACAGTGCCACTATAGTCTCTCTACAGCCCCCTACTGTTTCTCTATAGCACCCTACTGTCTCCCTACAGCATCCCCTACTGCCTCTCTACAGCACCCCACTACTGTCTCTCTACAGCCCCATACTGTCTGTAAAGTGCCCCTACAGTCTCTCTACAGTGCCCCTACAGTCTCTCTACAGTGCCCCTACAGTCTCTCTACAGCCCTCTACTGTCTCTACAGTGCCCCTACAGTCTCTCTACAGCCCTCTACTGTCTCTACAGTGCCCCCACAGTCTCTCTACAGTGCCCCCTACAGTCTATCTACAGCACCACTACAGTCTCTCCACAGCCCCTACAGTCTTTCTACTGCACCCCTACAGTCTCTCTACAGCACCCCTACAGTCTCACTACAGCTCCCCCTACAGACCCTACAGTGCCCCTACAGTCTCTGTACAGCTCCCCTACAGTCTCTCTACAGTGCCCCCTACAGTCTTTCTACAGTGCCACTACAGTCTCTCTACAGTTCCCCCTACAGTCTGCCTACAGCGCTGCATAACTGTGAAATAAAAGGTGTGAGGAAACTCACGGTCGAGACAGACGAGGATTGTGTCTCGCTCCAGCTGAGTCAGATTGATCACACAGCTCTGAGCAGCATCTAAAACAACACACACACACACACACACACACACATACACACACACACACACATAAATACAAACATTAAATACAAATACAAAAGCAGAAAATAACACCAGGAGCTGCAGATCATTTCATTTTTTATTTAAAGTGTCTTGAGCACTTTTTGATGTATATAATTTATCAGAGTGTGTGAAGGTTTATAGGAGCGTTTGGTGGTTTATAGGAGTGTGTGATGGTTTATAGGAGTGTGTGATGGTTTATAGGAGCGTTTGGTGGTTTATAGGAGTGTGTGATGGTTTATAGGAGTGTGTGATGGTTTATAGGAGTGTGTGATGGTTTATAGGAGTGTGTGATGGTTTATTGGAGTGTGTGATGGTTTATAGGAGTGTGTGATGGTTTATTGGAGTGTGTGACGGTTTATAGGAGTTTGTGAGGGTTTATTAGAGTGTGTGATTTATCGGGGTGTGTGATGGTTTATTTATTGAAGTGTTTGATGGTTTATTTACTGATGAGTGTGTGATGGTTTATTTATTGGAGTGTTTGATGGTTTATTTACTGATGAGTGTGTGATGGTTTATTTATTGAAGTGTTTGATGGTTTATTTACTGATGAGTGTGTGATGGTTTATTTATTGGAGTGTGTGATTATTTATCACAGTGTGTGATGGTTTATTAATTGCAGTGTGTGATGGTTTATTGGAGTGTGTGATGATTTATCAGAGTGTGTGATGGTTTATCGCAGTGTGTGATGGTTTATTGGAGTGTGTCACGGTTTATAGGAGTGTGACGGTTTATCGGAGTGTGTGATGGTTTATCGGAGTGTGATGGTTTATTGGAGTGTGTCATGGTTTATTAGAGTGTGTGATGGTTTATTTATTGTGGTGTCATGAATTAACGTAATGTGTAATGGTTTATTTATTGTGGTGTGATGAATTAATGGAGTGTGTGATGGTTTATTTACTGGAGTGTGTGATGGTTTATTGGAGTGTGTGATGGATTATCAGAGTGTGTGACAGTTTATAGGAGTTTGTGAGGGTTTATTGGAGTGTGTGATGATTTATCGGAGTGTGTGATGGTTTATTAATTGGAGTGTGTGATGACTTGTTGGAGTGTATAATAGTTTATTGGAGTGTGTGATGAACTATCGCAATGTGTGATGGTTTATTGGAGTGTGTGATGGTTTACTGGAGTGTGTGATGGTTTATCGGAGTGTGTGATGGTTTATTGGAGTGTGTGATGGTTTATTGGAGTGTGTGATGTTTGATCGGAGGTTGTGATGGTTTATTAATTGGAGTGTGTGATGGTTTATTGGAGTGTGTGATGGTTTATTGGAGTGTGTGATGTTTGATCGGAGGTTGTGATGGTTTATTAATTGGAGTGTGTGATGGTTTATTGGAGTGTGTGATGGTTTATTGGAGTGTGTGATGGTTTATTGGAGTGTGTGATGTTTGATCGGAGTTTGTGATGGTTTATTAGAGTGTGTGATGTTTGATCGGAGGTTGTGATGGTTTATTAATTGGAGTGTGTGATGGTTTATCGGAGTGTGTGATGGTTTATTGGAGTGTGTGATGGTTTATTGGAGTGTGTGATGGTTTATTGGAGTGTGTGATGTTTGATCGGAGGTTGTGATGGTTTATTAATTGGAGTGTGTGATGGTTTATCGGAGTGTGTGATGGTTTATTGGAGTGTGTGATGGTTTATTGGAGTGTGTGATGTTTGATCGGAGGTTGTGATGGTTTATTAATTGGAGTGTGTGATGGTTTATCGGAGTGTGTGATGGTTTATTGGAGTGTGTGATGGTTTATTGGAGTGTGTGATGTTTGATCGGAGTTTGTGATGGTTTATTAGAGTGTGTGATGGTTTATTTATCGTGTTGTAATCAATTAATGGAGTGTGTGATGGTTTATTTATTGGAGTGTGTGATGCTTTATTGAAGTGTGTGATGGTTTATTTACTGATGTGTGTGATGGTTTATAGGAGTATGATAGTTTATTTATCAGTGTGATGGTTTATTTATCGTAGTGGGTCATTGTTTACAGGAGTGTGTGATGGTTTATCAGAGTGTGTGATGCTTTATTTACCGGAGTCTGTGATCCAAGGTGAAGGGGAGTTTGGGTCGAGTGTGTGAAACTGGACGACCTGGCTGACTTTAGAGCCTTTACTGACCGCCATGCAGATTAAAGGATAAAGATGCTCCGGGACCACCAACATCTCAAACACCTGCAGAGGAACGGGCAGGGGGACGTCCAGCGTCTACACAGAAACACACACACACACACACACACACAGACTTTCAGTGCATTTCACTGCAAAATTACACTCCATCCCAACCAGATCCCTATCTCTAATTTACAAAGAACAAAATGAGAGTTTGAGTTGGGAGAAACCCACAAACACAGATTCTGTGTTTCATAGTTTTTGCAATAAACAATAGAAATAAAAAATAAGAATTTTGCTTAATAAAATTAATAAAAAAGTAAATTGATCACATATGGTTTTTTCGCAGTGCTGAGACACAAAGATTCAGAGATATTTAAACTCGATATATCTGACCGTCAGTGGGCTCTGCAGGAAGGGCCATATTTAGAACCACTGTGAGGCCAAATTATGTAATGCTGATTTTTTTAAACAGTGAAATTTGGCCTATATACCACTGAAGTATTATTAGTTTAGGAGGATCCTTTTTAGAAAATGACTAATATGATTTTTCATGATATTTACAAAAATAGTTTCTATTTAAAATAATACAAATCATCTGACCATAACCCAAAAACAACTAACCCAAACCCACCAAGTCTCCAGCTCCACTTTAAGTAAAATTAACGTAGACTCACTTTGACTAGCATGAATTTCTGCATTGGCTCCACCCACTCCAGCAGGATCACGCTGGCCTGTAGTGCCCCACACAGGTACTTATGACCGGTGTACGGGTTCCTCACTGAAAAACCAACATTTGCTTTTATACAAACATCTCTGGGTGAATTGTTCTGATTATAAACACAGTCAGGTTCATGTAAATCAGAGTATGTATTTGCTCAGTGAATCCTGCCTGAACGCCACACAGTGAGCTCAGACGGGCAGCAGGAGAACGTTGAGGAGCGAATGAGGAACTGAGGAGAACAAGCTGTAAATGTGCTCACCTACACAGCACCTCTGACAGCCTTTAGTGTCCGCGATCTTAGAGGAAACAGAAAACTTCCTTGGGATGATTCTGTCAGGCAGCTTGTGTGTCGGTATGGCAACAGGAAGCTTCTGTCTCTGCCTCGCATGCTCGAATAATCCCATCAGGCTGTGCGAGTAGAGCTGAGATGCTTTACCTGAAAAAACACACCTACTTTAACACAACCCACACAACACACACATATCATTTAAACCCGAGACCAGATCGCTCAGTCGCTCTCACCAGAGATGGAGAGTAAAGTGTTGTTCATCACGTACAGCCATGTACATCTCCGCGGAAACAACTGCAACACAGACAACAGAACACCACAATGTGACTAGAAATCCACTTGAAACAAATATTTCATGTTTTACCTCATCAACTTTCGTTTTGTGTAAATATAGACTGATTCTGAAATGAATTCAGATATTCAGAATTCAGGGATTCAGGGAAATCTGTATGTAAAGGAAAAGGCCAAAAACCACTGTGACCTTTGATCCCTCAGACGGCACTTTATTAAAGATCAGCATGTTTCTATGATGGATATCGTTGCACGGGTTTGGAAACACTTTGAAAACCGTTATAACACCGTCTGTCTCAGACAACTATTTTGAAACGTGTTGCAGCATCAGATATGGAATATACCTAAAAACAGTAAATCTGATAAGATAAAACAAAAAAAAATCATGTTTTATTATTTTATGTGACAGAAGTCTAATAGAATTTACTAATCACTGTTTTCTGCTTTTATTATCTCACACTGTCTGAACTTTTTGGGAATGAAGGTCTGCACTGCAGCCACTGTAGATCATATATAAGAGGGTATAAATCTAATTTATCTGCAGCTTTATCTGCTTCATAAGTACAAATATGACACATATAAACAACAAAACAATTGTGGATCAATACACACTCCTATAAACCATCAGACACTCAGATAAACCAACATACACTCCTATAAACCGTGACACACTCCAATAAATAGGTCTCCCACCTGCTCCATCGATGTCTCATGAAGCTCATTAAGGTTTAAGGTATAGATTCCTTCCTCCGCTCCGAAGATCAGATACTGATCTAAACAACAACACAAGAGTCAGTCTCTGTCCAGTTTACAATCAGGTCAGCTGCAGTGAGTCAATCACTGATTATTACATCATTGCACCCTTTAATCATCACATCCTTTAGTACATTTTACAGTTTACACTGTTCCTCCACTGTTACAGTTACACTGTGGCTGCTGCTGTTACAGTTTACACTGTCTCTCCGCTGTTACGGATACACTGCCCCTCTGCTGTTACAGTTACACTGTTCCTCCATTGTTACAGTTACACTGTCCCTGTGCTGTTAGTTACACTGTTCCTCTGCTGTTAGTTACACTGTTCCTCTGCTGTTACAGTTTACACTGCTTCTCTGCTGTTACAGTTTAGACTGTCTCTCTGATGTTACAGTTACACTGTCTCTCCGCTGTCACAGTTACACTGTCCCTCTGCTGTTACAGTAACACTGTCCCTCTGCTGTTACAGTTTAGACTGTCTCTCTGATGTTACAGTTACACTGTCTCTCCGCTGTCACAGTTACACTGTCCCTCTGCTGTTACAGTTACACTGTCCCTCTGCTGTTACAGTTTAGACTGTCTCTCTGATGTTACAGTTACACTGTCCCTCTGCTGTTACAGTTTAGACTGTCTCTCTGATGTTACAGTTACACTGTCCCTCTGCTGTTACAGTTTAGACTGTCTCTCTGATGTTACAGTTACACTGTCTCTCCGCTGTCACAGTTACACTGTCCCTCTGCTGTTACAGTTACACTGTCCCTCTGCTGTTACAGTTTACACTGCCTCTCTGCTGTTACAGTTTAGACTGTCTCTTTGATGTTACAGTTTAGACTGTCTCTTTGATGTTACAGTGTACACTGTTCCTCTACTGTTACTGTTACACTGTCTCTCTGCTGTTAGTTACACTGTCCCTCTGATGTTACAGTAACAGTCTCTCTGCTGTTACAGTTACACTGTCCCTCTGATGTTACAGTAACACTGTCCCTCTGATGTTACAGTAACAGTCTCTCTGCTGTTACAGTTACACTGTCCCTCTGATGTTACAGTAACAGTCTCTCTGCTGTTACAGTTACACTGTCCCTCTGATGTTACAGTAACACTGTCCCTCTGATGTTACAGTAACAGTCTCTCTGCTGTTACAGTTATACTGTCCCTCTGATGTTACAGTAACACTGTCTCTCTGCTGTTACAGTTACACTGTCCCTCTGATGTTACAGTAACACTGTCTCTCTGCTGTTACAGTTACACTGTCTCTCTGCTGTTACAGTAACACTGTCCCTCTGCTGTTACAGTAACACTGTCTCTCTGCTGTTACAGTTACACTGTCCCTCTGCTGTTACAGTAACACTGTCCCTCTGCTGTTACAGTTACACTGTCCCTCTGCTGTTACAGTAACACTGTCTCTCTGCTGTTACAGTTACACTGTCTCTCTGATGTTACAGTTACACTGTCCCTCTGATGTTACAGTAACAGTCTCTCTGCTGTTACAGTTATACTGTCCCTCTGATGTTACAGTAACACTGTCTCTCTGCTGTTACAGTTACACTGTCCCTCTGATGTTACAGTAACACTGTCTCTCTGCTGTTACAGTTACACTGTCTCTCTGCTGTTACAGTAACACTGTCCCTCTGCTGTTACAGTAACACTGTCTCTCTGCTGTTACAGTTACACTGTCCCTCTGCTGTTACAGTAACACTGTCCCTCTGCTGTTACAGTAACACTGTCCCTCTGCTGTTACAGTTACACTGTCCCTCTGCTGTTACAGTTACACTGTCTCTCTGCTGTTACAGTTACACTGTCTCTCTGCTGTTACAGTTACACTGTCCCTCTGATGTTACAGTAACAGTCCCTCTGATGTTACAGTTACACTGTCTCTCTGCTGTTACAGTTACACTGTCCCTCTGATGTTACAGTAACACTGTCTCTCTGCTGTTACAGTAACACTGTCTCTCTGCTGTTACAGTAACACTGTCCCTCTGCTGTTACAGTAACACTGTCTCTCTGCTGTTACAGTAACACTGTCCCTCTGATGTTACAGTAACACTGTTTCTCTGCTGTTACAGTTACACTGTCTCTCTGCTGTTACAGTTACACTGTCCCTCTGATGTTACAGTAACACTGTCTCTCTGCTGTTACAGTTACACTGTCTCTCTGCTGTTACAGTTACACTGTCCCTCTGATGTTACAGTAACAGTCCCTCTGATGTTACAGTTACACTGTCTCTCTGCTGTTACAGTTACACTGTCCCTCTGATGTTACAGTAACACTGTCTCTCTGCTGTTACAGTAACACTGTCTCTCTGCTGTTACAGTAACACTGTCTCTCTGCTGTTACAGTTACACTGTCCCTCTGATGTTACAGTAACAGTCCCTCTGATGTTACAGTTACACTGTCTCTCTGCTGTTACAGTTACACTGTCCCTCTGATGTTACAGTAACACTGTCTCTCTGCTGTTACAGTAACACTGTCTCTCTGCTGTTACAGTAACACTGTCCCTCTGCTGTTACAGTAACACTGTCTCTCTGCTGTTACAGTAACACTGTCCCTCTGATGTTACAGTAACACTGTCTCTCTGCTGTTACAGTTACACTGTCTCTCTGCTGTTACAGTTACACTGTCCCTCTGATGTTACAGTAACAGTCCCTCTGATGTTACAGTTACACTGTCTCTCTGCTGTTACAGTTACACTGTCCCTCTGCTGTTACAGTAACACTGTCTCTCTGCTGTTACAGTAACACTGTCCCTCTGCTGTTACAGTTACACTGTCCCTCTGCTGTTACAGTTACACTGTCCCTCTGCTGTTTATAACAGGAGCAGCAGCACTAATAAGAGAACGTGATCAGAGCAGGAGACCTGAAACCGTCCCTTTACAGCAAAGACATTTCAGTACGAGGTGCAGTGAACACTGTTACTGCTATCATACGAGTTTCATGAGTTTTCAGAGTTTGTGGTTATAAATGTAAAGTTTAGAGCTCAGTGACTGTGTACTGTATCTCTTGTGTAGGAATTAGGGTTAGATTGTAAGGTAAGTTTTTAAGATTTGGGGTTTAAGTTTAGGTTTAGGGTTTAACGTGTTGTTTACTGTACTTCTTTTGTCTACGTTTAGGTTTAGAATGTAAGGCTTAGGGTTTAGGGTTTAGGTTTAGGGATTAATGGGTTGTTTATTTTACCTCTTGTGTCTGGGTTGATCCAGGAAGTAGCACAGTGAATTTTCAGTGGGCAGCCATTAAAAACTTTGGAGAAACACGCCCCCATCTGCACACACACACACACACACACACACACACACACACACACACACACAATCAGGACTCAACACGGTGTCTGATAAAACTGCCTCAGTCAGTCCTGTAAGGGTAAATGTGGACTTACGTGGACTTTGGGAGTCGGCGGGAGGCCGTTACTCAGCGGCTTCTGTGTAAAATAAACAGTCAGGCAGAGACAATAAACACCAGCTCAGTCTGAGAGTTTTACACTTTAAAACATTTTAATTTAGCATCTTCAGCAGAGTTTACCGGAATGTCCTTCCTGTCCCTGTGCGGGGGGGCAGTCGAGCTCAGACTGGACGCCTCGCTCTCCACACACACACTCACAGTCACGTCACACACACTCACTCCGTTCCCTGCGGACCAACAGAGCTTTCATTAGTGCTGACTCAGTAAAACAGCTTCAATCCACCTGAAGATAGAAACTGCAGCACCAGAAACAAATCACATAATGGAACAATCACAGCTCCTGAAGAGCGTTCTAGATCAAAGAGAACACAAAAACAACAAAATATCTGACTGTTCTAGATGTTGTGCACCAGAATGAATGAGAACCTAAAGATTAGGTGAGTGAGTGAGTGAGTGAGTGAGTCAGTGAGTGAGTGAGTGAGTGAGTCAGTGAGTGAGTGAGTGAGTGAGTGAGTGAGGCGTGAGCAGCTGCAGGAGGAGAAATAAAACCAGCTTAAATCAGCATTTTAACCTTTAACACATCAGCTCTGATTTTACAGCTAATGAAATCTGCACATTCAGAGCACAGCTCAGACCTGCAGCACCACCTGGAGTCCAGCAGGTAAATGACACTGACAGGTCACTGTTCCAATAAACTTCCACACTGTTATCTAATCAATATCAGTCACGTAGAACGTATTAAAGATCGGATGTGCTTTCATAGCAGAATCATTTCACACCATCAATCCAGTTCAGTCAGGATCTGTTTTAGCTGCTGCTTCTACAGTCGGCTGCAGCTGAGTGCTCATGGGGGGGTTAATGGGGGTGGGGGGACATTGATTAGGAGTGTTAAACTCTCAGTTAACGATCTGATCTGAGAACTGTGTGGGCGTGGCCTAATATTCTAATGAACAGGGCCTGACAGTCCAGCATAAGGTTCTTATTCGCTTTATTGCTGGAGCTGCATCCAGGAAACACTAGTGAGGCTCGTTGAACAACAGATAGACAAATGGGCGTTTAAGCTAGCTCAGCTATGCTTGCTAGGTTAGCTTTGTCTTGGAGGTTAGCTTTCGCTTGGTTGGTATCTTTCACTTGGAGGTTATCTTTTGCTTAGTGGTTAGCTTTCACTTGGAGGTTAGCTTTCACTTGGAGGTTAGCTTTCTCTTGGAGGTTAGCTTTCTCTTGGAGGTTAGCTTTCTCTTGGTGCTTAGCTTTCGCTTAGTGGTTAGCTTTCACTTGGTGGTTAGCTTTCTCTTGGTGCTTAGCTTTCGCTTAGTGGTTAGCTTTCACTTGGTGGTTAGCTTTCTCTTGGAGGTTAGCTTTCTCTTGGAGGTTAGCTTTCTCTTGGTGCTTAGCTTTTGCTTAGTGGTTAGCTTTCACTTGGTGGTTAGCTTTCTCTTGGTGCTTAGCTTTCGCTTAGTGGTTAGCTTTCACTTGGTGGTTAGCTTTCTCTTGGTGCTTAGCTTTCGCTTAGTGCTTAGCTTTCACTTGGTGGTTATCTTTCTCTTGGTGGTTAGCTTTTGCTTAGTGGTTAGCTTTCTCTTGGTGGTTAGCTTTCACTTGGTTGTTAGCTTTCGCTTGGTGGTTAGCTTTCGGTTAGTGGTTAGCTTTCACTTGGTGGTTAGCTTTCAATTGGTGGTTAGCTTTCTCTTGGTGGTTAGCTTTCGGTTAGTGGTTAGCTTTCACTTGGAGGTTAGCTTTCGCTTAGTGGTTAGCTTTCGCTTGGTGGTTATATTTCTTTTGGTGGTTAGCTTTCGCTTGGTGGTTATATTTCTCTTGGTGGTTAGCTTTTGCTTACTGGTTAGCTTTCACTTGTCGATTAGCTTTCTCTCTGTAAGTTTCTCTCAGAGTAAACCATATCAGACTTGTGTTTGGTGGGGTTACTACTTACATATGCATGACCTAAGATTAGAACCACCCAGTTTACATCAAAAGAGGAGAATTTTGCTGAAATACATCAGCCAGTTAGTGGCCACTGGAAAGGTTTTCACAGGAAGTACTGGGTAAGTGAATACTGTGTGACAACAAGCCTACTTAGAAAGAAAACAGATTTAGGTTCTCTGGGGCTTTAATGGGGAGAGTGGGGGGGTGTTGTTGGGGGGTTGTTAATGGAGGCAGCGAGAGGTTTGGGGTGTGGTTGACAGGATGTGGGGAAATGCTGATGGGGGTATTAATGGGAGGTGTGGAAGTGGGGAGGGTGTTGATGGTGGGGTATTGATGGGGGCATTGGGGGTTACATGGGGGGGTGACTTAATTTTGGAATCTTACTGTCTCCCTCCTCATCTCGTTCTTCCTCATCATCCTCATCCTCGAACTGCAGCAATTCTCCATACTGACTACAATTCCCATGATCCCCTGGGGCGTCCCAGGTGCCAAGGTTGTCTTGATTAGCTTCAATACCTAAGCTGCTGGAGCTGTGTTGGGGCAGCCGTGGGGGCGGAGGTCGGGGGGGCACGTTACTGGTTGATCGTGTCGGACTCTGGCCCTCCGGGCAGCGCTTTATGGTGCCCTGGTGGTCATCGTGGTCAGCAGAAGGGCCGTCACTGGGCCTCGGCTGTAAAACAAAGATCAGGATTAGCAGGATTAACATTAGCAAACCTCAATTTACCACAGCGAGTTTTTCAGCCCTGTTTACAGGAGCTTTACTTTAGCTTTACACACTGGAACAGCAGCCGGATCCATATATATCATACATATAGTGCCATATTTTGACCCACAATACCACAACTTTTCACTCTTCACTCAATAAGTCTTCACATTTTCTTCAGCATATATCAGTGCCTTACCTTGGGGGGCGGTGGT
Organism: Colossoma macropomum; assembly: GCF_904425465.1. Classification (NCBI taxonomy): domain Eukaryota; kingdom Metazoa; phylum Chordata; class Actinopteri; order Characiformes; family Serrasalmidae; genus Colossoma; species Colossoma macropomum. The sequence continues at coordinate 1,647,618 of NW_023495965.1, read as the reverse complement.
GGGGGGAATTTAGGCCTGATGGTGGAGCTTTTCGTGCTGAGACAGAACAGAAATGCCATCATTAGAAAGCAAACACATGGCTAATGCTAATGCTAATGCTACAAATTACCCAACTGAGCATGTGCAGTTACATTAAAATTGGCCTGCAGTCTAAACTACAGTCTAGTTTCAGCCATCATGGCTGAGCAGTGCTGACTACACAGAACTACAAAGTACAATAAAACACAATGAGCTGCTTTTGATGCAAATTAAGACATAAAACCTGAAGAGTTTAATTAATTTATTCATTCTGTTGACTCTTCATTTAACAGATAAATGAGCTGAAATCATGATATTTATAATAATACGCCAATTTGTAAAGTCAAATTCAGAGTAAATTTCTAAACCTTAATAATATTATTTTGTATGCAACAATGGAAAACAACCAAGTAACACAGACGGTTTAACAACAAAACTTGGTAGCACTTTATTTTACAGTACTTGGTATTTATGAAGCAAATATGCAGCACTAACGATCACTGCATGCTACGTAATTTGCATGTATATAGTAACCTACATAAAATCCAGCAGGTGTGTATAGAAATACTTAATTAGTACCTACAGGCTCATTTTAGTTACTTACTCACATAAGCAAGTATTTACTGAAGCAGACTGAAGGAGTTACCACTACTGTGCAGCTTCTTAGCATTAAATACTGAAATATTCCTGATATATGAGTTCCTCTTTACTCACTTACTGACCTTGCAGTTTGTGCACCAAGTGTTACCGTAACAACTACATACTGACCCTGAAATTCTGAGTAACCACTGCCGTACAGACTGGGTTGCCACCCAACCGGTTTTCACCCGGACAGTCCATTTTCAGGCTGTACGTCCGGGTGTCCAGTTTTGACTGTCATTTGTTGGGTTTTTGTAATGTTCTCTCGAATTGTGGGGGAAAAACAAACAATAAAATCACACTGGTCAGTTTGTTTGTCACTCCTACCCCCCACAAAGGGATTTTTAGGCCAACTGTGTTATTTAGCATAATTGGTGTTTTTTAACTATTATAATGTTTCCAAGAAGAACAGCTTCAAAATGAAGAACTGAAGGCTTGGATCACCGAAGATCTGCAGGATGTCAATCATCATTAAACATGACAGCGTTTCGGCTTCAGATCAACATAAACTGACCTGACAATCTCAACAAACCAGCCAACCAGCCAGGGGTGTCCGGTTTTGGCTCGTTGAAGAGGTGGTGACCCTACGTACACCTATTATATTTCATATCTACTGTACTGTAAAATAAAGACGTGACTGACTTTATTAAAATCATCTGTTGCTCGTGTCAGGCAGTCCATAACACTTTTGACCGCTAGGCTAGTAGCTAGCTAGCAACTTAATGTGAGTTAGCCCAACACCTCTAATGCTAGACGCTAGCTAATTAGCCCCTGACTTATTCATTTCAACTGCATGGATAAACTGCATGGATAAACACCTACTCACTTACCGAACACCATTAAAGAAAAGGACACACTCACACTGCCCTCTAGTGGCCTGGAGCCCTAAGCGCCTGATTCTTCTGCTTACAGTAAGAAACGGCACTCAACCTGTGACGAGTTCCTTCAGAGGAACGTTGCTCTGCTTTTACGCCCCACATGAACTCTGCTCTGCATTCATGTGAAGCTACTGAAGCACTGCTGAAGTTCCCTGATGCTCATGCAGGACACAGGTCTGAATTTGGATCTGATGAGGTCCTGGCGTGGAGGAATGGACTCTAGTCTGGTCAAAATCCAAACTCGCAAAGCTGTCTGGAAAATCCATCCAGCTACTGCAGCTGCACACATGAAAGTGTAGGAAACTTTACAGCAGAAAGAGGAGAAACGTACCGATGTGCTTTATCATCTTCGTCGTCCTCATCATCTCCTAAATGAGCCTCGTGACCCCTGAGAGAGAAGAAGAGGGAGAAGAAGAGGAAAAGAAGGATTTTACTCAGGTTAAAATCAAATCATTCTTATTCTTATTCCAATTTTCCAGTCCACCTTAACGGAGCTGGAATGTAACTGCCACACCATTTAAGGTGGAGTGAAAAATCTGAATAAGAAGCTGACGAACGGGAAACCAAGTTCAGCCTCGTCTGTGATGGATTTTCTGAATTCTGTTCATTTGTTTCATTTATCTTCTGCTCAGCGCTGGACGAACTTCACAGAGCGGAAAATCAGCTCAGCGATTCAGGCCGGAAGACGGGCAGGGCCAAGGATAGGGCACATCAAATATTGATCAGAGGAAAGCCGGAGTGATGGGGGGTGAAGGACATGCAGAAAGGAGAGAGAGAGAGAGAGAGAGAGAGAGAGAGAGAGAGAGAGATAGAGACAGAGAGAGAGACAGAGAGAGAGAGACAGAGAGACAGAGAGAGAGACAGAGAGAGAGAGACGGAGAGAAACAGAGACAGAGACAGAGAGAGAGAGAGAGAGAGAGAGAGAGAGAGAGAGAGAGAGAGAGACAGAGAGAGAGAGACGGAGAGAAACAGACAGAGAGAGACAGAGAGAGAGAGAAAGAGAGAGAGAGAGAGAGACAGAGACAAAGAGAGAGACAGAGAGAGAGACGGAGAGAGACAGACAGAGAGAGAGAGACAGAGACAGAGAGAGAGACAGAGAGACAGAGAGAGAGACGGAGAGAGAGAGAGAGAGAGAGAGAGAGAGAGAGAGAGAGAGTACCTCTGGTGCAGCTCTTCCTCCACAGACTTCAGCAGACTCCTGGAAATAAAAACAGACAGTTAGCTAGTTTAGTTAGCTGGCTAGTTTAGTTAGTTGGCTGGTTTAGCTTGTTTAGCTAACTGCAACCTTCAGCAGTGGACAGTTTAAGGCAGGGGTGTCAAATTCAAGCAGTAAAAGGGCTGCATTAAAAAATCTCATCAAATCTGCGGCCAGAGGAAAATAAAATATTTGATTTTTCATTTCTGTTGTGCTAAACTGGCCACTGTTACGCAAATACGCAAAAACCTCAACAGTAAACCACAGACACTTTTAACGGGCCTGAAATTCTACATGGACTCTGAACATTTCTCTGCTGCACGCTCATTAGGACTCGGCTCAGTTGCTGAGCTAATGTGAAGCGTTTATCTGGGTCGAACTTCAGCTGATTGTTTGTGATGTGACTGGTGTGGAACTGTGGTGTAACCGCTGCAGTGCATGCTGGGGACCGTAGTGCAGCGCACTGGGAAACGAGCTAATATAAACAGAAAATTCATATACTTTTGCGGGCCGGACAGGATTGTGTGGCGGGCCTGAGTCATGAGTTTGACACATGGGGCTTAAAGAGAGGTTGGAGCAGATATACGACCATCTGCTGATCACTGAAGATCTAACTTTTCTCAGACGTGATTTTCAGTCCTCACCAGCTAATCTCAGCTATTCCTGCTATCCAGACGAATACAGCTAGCTTAGCATGAGATACCCTTCTGCCAAAATGTGAAAATTCTAAAACTCATTTATATAGAAATAGTTGCCAACAGAAGGTGCTCCCTCCTCCTCCCCCTCCCCCTCCTCCTCCTCCTCCTCCCCCACCCCCTCCTCCTGCTCTATCAGGGTATTGATGTGTTGACTAAATTCAGTAGCTGTGCTCAGATTCAGTCCCAGGTAGACGATGCCAGTTCATGCTAATCCTCTCAGTTAGCGCGTCGCAGTGCTGCTTTCCCTCACAGCCTAGAGAGCAGCATCGGTCTGCTGGCTCGATAAGGTGGCAATGTGCTGGCTGTACGCCACTGCTGGACCACTCTCGGACCATCCCGGACCACCCAGATTACTGTCCTGCACATAAAGTCTAGTTTTTAATCTCCTCAAAAGATTTTAAAAGCATACTTTTATTTTAGGTCGATTTTTTTTCTCTCGATTGTGTGTAACATTTGTCTTAGTTAATTTTCCAAAATAAAAGGCTGCGTTCATTTTATTATCAGTTCTCAGAGTGAGGAGCAACTCTCAGGCCTTAAACTCACTAAACTGGATTAGTGTGTGTGTGTGTGTGTGTGTGTGTGTGTGTGTGTGTGTGTTCAGCGCTGAGCACATTATTTAAAATGATTGGTATCTGGTCAGTAAGTGTGTGAAAATAATCACACCATTACAATAAATACAAGTAAACAGTTTGAAGAAGAAAGTTTGGTTCCATTTTTCCCCTCCAGGATTTATTAAATCCCACCAGCAGCTCCTGATTTAACACAGTGAAGTATTGATTAGATAAAGCAGTTATTGGATCATTAACTACAGGCACACTGCCAAGAATCTACTTATTGCGTTAATTTTGTCTGTGTTTATTGTAACGTTAGTGTTTTTTTCTGAGTGAATAAAGACGGACTGCCCAGATAAACAACTGTTTAAATATCATTTTCCCAGTGATTAAAACTTCCACACACAGCTGTACATATTCTGCTCGTCTTGATTCTAAGTGTTACTCAGAAACACACAGAGTTTAATCTGCTCAACTGAAGCTGAACAAACACTCTAAAACAAATCTACAGCGGCTACACAAACAAACAAACAAAAAATAAATAAATAATCCTGATCACAGGATGAGAATGAGCGTGTGTGTAACAGATGGCCTCAGGCGACACACTCACACACTCACTCTCATCGTGTGATCTCACACACACACACACACACACACACACACACACACACACACACACACTCACTGCTCTCCATCTGTCTCTCTCAACCTTCTGCTCATCACACACTCACACTCACAAACACACACACAACACACACACAGACACTCTGCCTACAGCAGCACTGTGTGTATATGTGTGTGGAGTGAACAAACACTGTCACCTCTGACCTTACACTAACACCAATCCTAATCCATAAAGAAAGTGTTATGGGGAAACACTAATCCTAGTCCTAATCCATAAAGACAGTGTTATAGGGAAAAACGAATCCTAATCCTAATCCATAAAGATAGTGTTATGGGGATAAACTAATCCTAATCCTAATCCATAAAGACATTGTTATGTGGAACACTAATCCTAGTCCTAATCCATAAAGACAGTGTTATGGATAAACACTAATCCTAGTCCTAGTCCATAAAGACAGTGTTATGGGGAAACACTAATCCTAGTCCTAGTCCATAAAGACAGTGTTATGGGGAAACACTAATCCTAGTCCTAGTCCATAAAGACAGTGTTATGGGGAAACACTAATCCTAGTCCTAGTCCATAAAGACAGTGTTATGGGGAACACTAATCCTAGTCCTAGTCCATAAAGACAGTGTTATGGGGAAACACTAATCCTAGTCCTAGTCCATAAAGACAGTGTTATGGGGAACACTAATCCTAGTCCTAGTCCATAAAGACAGTGTTATGGGGAAACACTAATCCTAGTCCTAGTCCATAAAGACAGTGTTATGGGGAAACACTAATCCTAGTCCTAATCCATAAAGACAGTGTTATGGGGAAACACTAATCCTAGTCCTAATCCATAAAGACAGTGTTATGGGGAAACACTAATCCTAGTCCTAATCCATAAAGACAGTGTTATGGGGAAACACTAATCCTAGTCCTAGTCCATAAAGAGTGTGTGTTTTGGGTAATTCTGACTTTGACTCTAATCCTTATAGAAAGTGAGAAATGCTTAGAGATGAATGATGATATCAGAATCATATTATTTCAAAATTACTTGGGGAAAAAAATTATCATCGCTCATGTTTATGTGCGTCTGATATTTCAGACTGTAGTGTGATGATGTGTTTATTGTGATGGTGTGTTTATTGTGATGCTGTTTTTATTGTGATGGTGTGTTTATTGTGATGTGTTTCTTCTAAAGATGTGTTTATTGTGATGGTGTGTTTCTTCTAAAGATGTGTTTATTGTGATGGTGTGTTTATTGTGATGTGTTTCTTCTAAAGATGTGTTTATTGTGATGGTGTGTTTCTTCTAAAGATGTGTTTATTGTGATGGTGTGTTTATTGTGATGTGTTTCTTCTAAAGATGTGTTTATTGTGATGATGTGTTTATTGTGATGGTGTGTTTATTGTGATGTGTTTCTTCTGATGATGTGTTTATTGTGATGGTGTGTTTATTGTGATGGTGTGTTTACTGTGATGATGTGTTTATTGTGATGATGTTTTTCTTCTCATGATGTGTTTATTGTGATGGTGTGTTTACTGTGATGATGTGTTTATTGTGATGATGTTTTTCTTCTCATGATGTGTTTATTGTGATGGTGTGTTTATTGTCATGCTGTTTTTATTGTGATGGTGTGTTTATTGTGATGTGTTTCTTCTGATGATGTGTTTATTGTGATGGTGTGTTTATTGTGATGGTGTGTTTATTGTGATGGTGTGTTTATTGTGATGATGTGTTTATTGTGATGGTGTGTTTATTGTGATGATGTGTTTATTGTGATGGTGTGTTTATTGTGATGTGTTTCTTCTGATGATGTGTTTATTGTGATGGTGTGTTTATTGTCATGCTGTTTTTATTGTGATGGTGTGTTTATTGTGATGTGTTTCTTCTGATGATGTGTTTATTGTGATGGTGTGTTTATTGTGATGGTGTGTTTATTGTGATGATGTGTTTATTGTGATGATGTTTTTCTTCTCATGATGTGTTTATTGTGATGATGTGTTTATTGTGATGGTGTGTTTATTGTGATGATGTGTTTATTGTGATGGTGTGTTTATTGTGATGTGTTTCTTCTGATGATGTGTTTATTGTGATGGTGTGTTTATTTTGATGCTGTGTTTATTGTGATGATGTGTTTATTGTCATGCTGTGTTTATTGTGATGGTGTGTTTATTGTGATGATGTGTTTATTGTGATGTGTTTCTTCGGATGATGTGTTTATTGTGATGCTGTGTTTATTGTGATGGTGTGTATTGTGATGGTGTGTGTATTGTGATGGTGTGTTTATTGTGATGATGTGTTTATTGTGATGCTGTCTTTATTGTGATGGTGTGTATTGTGATGGTGTGTTTATTGTGATGATGTGTTTATTGTGATGTGTTTATTGTGATAGTGTGTTTATTGTGATGGTGTGTTTATTGTGATGATATGTTTATTGTGATGGTTTGTTTATTGTGATGATATGTTTATTGTGATGGTGTGTGTATTGTGATGGTGTGTGTATTGTGATGGTGTGTTTATTGTGATGGTGTGTTTATTGTGATGGTGTGTTTATTGTGATGATGTGTTTCTTCTGATGATGTGTTTATTGTGATGATGTGTTTATTGTGATGATGTGTTTATTGTGATGGTGTGTTTATTGTGATGTGTTTCTTCTAAAGATGTGTTTATTGTGATGATGTGTTTATTCTGATGATGTGTTTATTGTGATGGTGTGTTTATTGTCATGATGTGTTTATTGTGATGGTGTGTTTATTGTGATGTGTTTCTTCTAAAGATGTGTTTATTGTGATGATGTGTTTATTCTGATGGTGTGTGTATTGTGATGGTGTGTTTATTGTCATGATGTGTTTATTGTGATGGTGTGTTTATTGTGATGTGTTTCTTCTAAAGATGTGTTTATTGTGATGATGTGTTTATTCTGATGATGTGTTTATTGTGATGATGTTTTTCTTCTCATGATGTGTTTATTGTGATGATGTGTTTATCGTGATGATGTTTTTCTTCTCATGATGTGTTTATTGTGATGCTGTGTTTATTGTGATGTGTTTATTGTGATGTGTTTCTTCTGATGATGTGTTTATTGTGATGGTGTGTTTATTTTGATGCTGTGTTTATTGTGATGATGTGTTTATTGTCATGCTGTGTTTATTGTGATGGTGTGTTTATTGTGATGATGTGTATTGTGATGTGTTTCTTCGGATGATGTGTTTATTGTGATGCTGTGTTTATTGTGATGGTGTGTTTCTTCTAAAGATGTGTTTATTGTCATGCTGTGTTTATTGTGATGGTGTGTTTATTGTGATGATGTGTTTATTGTGATGCTGTGTTTATTGTGATGGTGTGTATTGTGATGGTGTGTGTATTGTGATGGTGTGTTTATTGTGATGATGTGTTTATTGTGATGCTGTGTTTATTGTGATGGTGTGTATTGTGATGGTGTGTTTATTGTGATGGTGTGTTTATTGTGATGCTGTGTTTATTGTGATGGTGTGTTTATTGTGATGGTGTGTTTATTGTGATGTGTTTATTTTTTATTGTATACATTCTGAATGCTTAATGTCATGAACTCACTTATTGCCCCCGAGCAGGGAGCCAGTGGGAGAGTCCGGCCCAAAGTCCATCTGCAGCTCCTGCAAAAACAGAGGAAGGGTCAAAGGTCAACACACTGTCCACTATTGGCCTGAAAAGAGGCGCAAGCATAGAAATGCATGAGAGCCACAGTATTGGAGGACCAGCTCCTCACAAAACTTCAATCAGGTTCTTCAATAAGGTTCTTTAATCAGGTTCTTTAGTAAGGTTCTTTAATAAGGTTCTTTAGTAAGGGTCTTTAATCAAGTTCTTTGATAAGGTTCTTTAATCAGGTTCTATATACTGTGAAAAGGTTCCACACATTGCTGTGGCTTGCTGTCACTGAGCAGACACATTAGCAGCAGCGGAGATGTTTATGAGATGCTAGTGTTAGTAGTGCCGTTACACTGAGATACGGTCAGTTTCTGCTAATGACCACGATGATCAATATTTCGGTTGTTATAAAATCATCTTTCATTTATGTCCCAACATTCACAGCAGTTCTAGCTCAGATAAACGTGTTTAATCCTGTTCGTGATGTTTGTTAGCTACAAATGCAACTTCTGCTGTGTTTCATTCAGGGGGTAGTGAAGAAAATACCATAACAAAACAACACACACTGACAACACCGTAACAACACTACACACTCTAACAACACCGTAACAACACAATACAACACCACCATAACAAAACAACGCACACTGACAACACCGTAACAACACTACACACTCCAACAACACTATAACAACACTACACACTCTGACGACACCGTAACAACACTACAAAGGCCAACAACACTATATCAACACAACACACTCAAACAACACTGTAACAACACAATACAACACCACCATAACAAAACAACACACTCTAACAACACTGTAACAACACAACCCATTCCAACAACACCATAACACAACACACTCCAACAACACTCTAAGAAGACAATACAACACTACCATAACCGAACAAAACACTCTAACAACACCATAACAACACACTCCAACAACACTGTAACAACACAATACAACACCACCATAACAAAACAACACACTCCAACAACACCGTAACAACACAACACACTCCAACACCATAACAACACAACACACCCCAACAACACTGTAAGAAGACAATACAACACTACCATAACCGAACAAAACACTCTAACAACACCATAACAACACAACAAAACAATGCACTCTAACAACAACGTAACAAAAAAACACAATCTAACACTAACTAAGCAACACAATCTAACAACACTGTAACACAACACTCACACCACCACTGGCATCACTCAAACCAACACTCGCACGACAACACTCACAACAACACTTGCACTGCCATCGAACCAACACTCACACCAACAATCAAACCAACATTCACACCAACACTTGAAGCATCAGTCACGCCAACACCCTAACCAACATTTGAGCCAACACTTGCACTGCCACTCGAACCAACACTCACACCAACATTCGAACCAACACTCACCAACATTCTAACCAACACTCACCAACATTCGAACCAACACTCACACCAACAATCGAACCAACACTCACCAACATTCAAACCAACACTCACACCAACATTCGAACCAACACTCACATCAACATTCGAACCAACACTCACATCAACATTCAAACCAACACTCACCAACATTCGAACCAACACTCAAATCAACATTCAAACCAACACTCACCAACATTCGAACCAACACTCACATCAACATTCGAACCAACACTCACACCAACATTCGAACCAACACTCACATCAACATTCGAACCAACACTCACATCAACATTCGAACCAACACTCACATCAACATTCGAACCAACACTCACACCAACATTCGAACCAACACTCACCAACATGCGAACCAACACTCACATCAACATTCGAACCAACACTCACCAACATGCGAACCAACACTCACACCAACATTCGAACCAACACTCACACCAACATTCGAACCAACACTCACCAACATTCGAACCAGCACACACCAACATTCGAACCAACACTCACACCAACATTCGAACCAACACTCAACATTCTAACCAAGACTCACCAACATTTTAACCAACACTCACACCAACATTCGAACCAACACTCAACATTCTAACCAAGACTCACCAACATTTTAACCAACACTCACACCAACATTCGAACCAACACTCAACATTCTAACCAGACTCACCAACATTTTAACCAACACTCACACCAACATTCGACCAACACTCAACATTCTAACCAAGACTCACCAACATTTTAACCAACACTCACACCAACATTCGAACCAACACTCACACCAACATTCGAACCAACACTCACACCAACATTCGAACCAACACTAATCAACATTCTAACCAACACTAATCAACATTCGAACCAACACTCACATCAACATTCGAACCAACACTAATCAACATTCGAACCAACACTCACCAACATTCGAACCAACACTCACATCAACATTCAAACCAACACTCACATCAACATTCAAACCAACACTCAACATTCTAACCAACACTCACCAACATTTTAACCAACACTAATCAACATTCTAACCAACACTAATCAACATTCGAACCAACACTCACATCAACATTCAAACCAACACTCATCAACATTCTAACCAACACTAATCAACATTCTAACCAACACTAATCAACATTCGAACCAACACTCATCAACATTCGAACCAACACTCATCAACATTCTAACCAACACTCATCAACATTCTAACCAACACTCATCAACATTCGAACCAACACTCACACCATCACTGGACCCCACTCTCTTGCACCAGCACTCATAGTAGCGCTCATACTAACACTGGCACAAATATTTGCAACAACACACACTACCAGTGATTTACAGCAGGGGCTACAGATCATTCTGGAAACTCCTTAAACACTGTTACTGCAGACACTGAGAGAGTGTGTGTAAGGCAGTGTCAGCACTCGCTGAGACAGCGTTCTCTCTCACTCACTCACGACCTGCAGAGGACAGTCCGACTGTCCCTGTGGAGCACACACACACACACACACACACAAACACACACACAAACACACACACACACACTCACACACACACACACACACACACACACAAACACACACACACACACTCACACACACACACACACACACACAAACACACACACAAACACACACACACACACACACACACAAACACACACACACACACACACACACACACACAAACACACACACAAACACACACACTGTCTACGTAGCTGTAACTCAGTGTGACGGGGTCTAAAAATAAAGTCCCTCAGAGATTCAGCGCTTCAGCATCAAAAGTGCTTTTGATTACACACACACACATCAGGATGTTGAGCAGAGTGAGACGACTACACACACACACACACACACACACATCAGGATGTTGAGCAGAGTGAGACGACTACACACACACACACACACACACACATCAGGATGTTGAGCAGAGTGAGATGACTACACACACACACACACAGTGCAGGTGATGAGGAGACGCGGCGGCGGTGCTGATGATGATGATGAACACTAAAGCAGACGAGCAGACGGTGCAGAATAAAGAGACGGAACCAGAGAAGAGCAGAAATACCAGGTTAGATCTCGCAGTGTAGTAAATTTCCTCTGCACAGTCCAAAAAATCCTCAGAGTCGAGCTGTTTAGTAAACACAGCAAAAAACTCCAGTTAACACACACTGCCAGGGGGGCTACGGGTAACAGGGGATTATGGGTAAGAGGGTGTGTGTGTGTGTGTGTTCTGTTTTAGTCCATCTGCAGTCTAACTGACCTCTACAGGCTCCGCCCACTCCCACTCTTTCATATCTACTGCTGCGACGAAGAGTTTTACAGATCGCTGATAAAAACTACCACACTGACCACTATAAACACAGCTACACTGAACACACCTGCAGGGGGCGCCACACACTCAGAACGGGTAGGGGGAGTGAATGAGTGAGTGGCTGAGTGAGTGAGTGAGAGAGTGGGTGATTGAATGAGTGGGTGATTGAGTGGGTGAGTCAGTAAGTGAGTGGGTGAGTGAGTGAGTGAGTGGGTGAGTGAGTGAGTGGGTGATTGAGTGAGAGGGTGAGTGAGTCAGTGAGTGAGTGAATGGGTGAGTGACTGAGTGACTGAATGGGTGAGTGAGTGAGTGAATGGGTGAGTGAGTGAGTGAGTGAGTGAGAGAGTGAGTGAATGGGTGAGTGAGTGAGTGAATGGGTGAGAGTGAGTGAGTGAGAGAGTGAGTGAATGAGTGAGTGAGTGAGTGAATGGGTAAGTGAGTGAGTGAGTGAGTGAGAGAGTGAGTGAATGGGTGAGTGAGTGAATGGGTGAGAGTGAGTGAGTGAGAGAGTGAGTGAATGGGTGATTGAGTGAGTGAATGGGTGAGAGTGAGAGAGTGAGTGAGTGAGTCAGTGAGTGAGTGAGTGAATAGGTGAGTGAGTGAGAGAGAGAGTGAGTGAATGGGTGAGTGAGTGAGTGAGTGAGAGAGTGAGTGAATGAGTGAGTGAGTGAGTGAATGGGTGAGTGAGTGAGTGAGAGAGAGAGTGAGTGAATGGGTGAGTGAGTGAGTGAATGGGTGAGTGAGTGAGAGAGAGAGTGAGTGAATGGGTGAGTGAGTGAGTGAATGGGTGGAGTGAGTGAGAGAGAGAGTGAGTGAATGGGTGAGTGAGTGAGTGATTGTGGTAAATGTAGTTCCTGTTTTCGCTCTGTTGTTTTTGGAGTGGGGAGTTTATTATTTTTTACAATATTATTTTTTATCTTTATTTGTCTGTTTAAGCTCATTGTTGTTTATTGGTCAGTAATATGAGTGATTTCATGCAGGAGGGAGCTGATTGGCTGGTGTGTTGGTGTGGTGAGTGCTGATTGGTTGGATTCTAAGGGCGGCGGTACTCACTGGATCATGATGAGGTTCAGTCTCTTTCCTTAAAGGAGGATCGAACTTCACCTGGTCAACTGAGAGAAAAACACTCATCAGTAATAATACAGTTAGATGCCATCACATGGTGCGTTGTCTGAGCTCTGATTGGCTGGTTATGATTGGACTGTTGAGATGGCTGAAGAACCGCATCTCAGAAAGCTTCACATCACACAGCAGCTAAACTACGCACACAAACACACACACACACACACACACACACACACACACACTCACACACACACACACACACACACTCACACACACACACACACACACACACACACACTCACACACACACTCACACACACACTCACACAGACTCTCACACAAACACACACACACACACACTCACACACACACACTCACACACACACACACAAACACACACACACACACACACACACACACACACACACACTCACACACACACTCACACAGACTCTCACACAAACACACACACACACACACTCACACACACACACTCACACACACACACACACACACACAAACACACACACACACACACACTCACACACACACACACACACTCACAGTTGATCTCGGAGAGTGTTTTGCCCTCCCGGGTGTTTCTGCTCCTGGAGTGAATGCGATGAGGAACGTCTACAGGCGGCTGCAGAGAGAAACAAGACAAAACGATTACAACAGAAAAAAGACAAAACTAGAAAAGAGAGAAAAAGAACATCAGAGAAACTAATAAAGGAGAGAAAGGAGAAAAACAGCCATCAGGATCAGCATTAAAGCAAACACAATCAGATTATCACACCGAACTGCTTAAGCCTCACAATAAACTACAATAACCATCATAATAAACTACAGTGAACCTCATAATAAACTACAGTGGTAGTACAGTGGAGCTCTGTCTGATCAGATCACTGATCCGGTTCAGAGATCAGACTCTGGTCTTCAGCGTGTTCTGCTGGCTGTAACTGGAGGAGTTTGACTGAAGCGGTGGATCAGAACAGGAGACGGAGACGCAGTGAAACAGCTGTGAGAGCTGATGATTAAACAGTGAAGTGAATCAGATCTGATCTGTTCTCACTGACAACACAGTTCAGTGAAGATTATCAGACCAGAAACAGCCTCTCACTCTTACTGACCACATCACTCTCAGACCACGCAACGCAGCGTGTGTGATGTGTGTGTAATGTGTGATGTGACCTGGTGGTCCCGGGGGTCTCTGGGTTACCTGTCTACAGAGAGGCGAGAATCAAAGACCTCTGAGTGAAAGAGAAACAACTGAAAATAAAGCCCTGAATTTAAACTACACAAACTCACAACACAGAAAAAGAAAAGAAGATGGACAGACAGACAGACAGACAGACAGATCTGCACATCTGGCGGGTTCTGCAGTTACAGATCCAGATTTTCTTTTTGTTTTAAATAATGCCTTTAAAATTTGAACATATTCTAATATTTGGAAAATAAACAAGGGGACAACTTGAATCTGAATTCTGATCCCATCTGATCAGAAATCAAACCTGATGGACAGTGCTATAGTGAGAGTGAGTGAAAGTAATAAATGTGTAATAAATGCAGGCTGTGACTGTAACGACAGGATCATGTGACTCAGAGACTTAAAAGAACTGAAAGTAAATTATCAGTGAGGGGGTGAAGCTGCTCTGCTGACCGTCTGATCTTTAAAACCTCAGAAAAGTTCCTGTAAATGAGCTCCAGTGGGTCAGTTAGGGTCTCTGACCAGTGAGGGGCGCTGTGCTCTATATTGCTCCTTGAGTCTTAAAGAAGAACTGCACTGATTTTTAAAATAAAATAGTGGAAAATCTGAAATAATCAGTTTTCTTTGGGGACTATTTTGCCTCACAGCGCCCTGCATGTATCCCTCCACCATGAATGGAGTTTAAGTTCTCTAAACTATCATAAAACAGTGTCTCAGTCATCAGGCAGTGAATTCATAACCATTTCATGTAGGAACTTTCTGTGAGGGAGCTTTTAGAGGTGGACGTCTGGTTCCCATCACCACCACTGTGAACAGTTCTGACTCGGTAAGTTTATCTAGAACAGAGAACCACTCTGAACCACTCTGAACCGCTCTGTTTACATCTTAACCACTTCATTATGCAGGAATGTGAAACTCCAGCCTAATGCAGAATAAACTGTTTATAATCAGGAGTGTAAATGAGGCTTCAGTGTTTTCCTGTGTTGGTCTTTGTTGTTGATAAAGTTGCTGTGTGCTGACCGTTTTGGTCATTCAAGTCTTCTGTTGACTCAGGCCGCTAACACCATCTGTCCTCTGCAAAGAGATCAGACTTACAGCCGCTGGTCAAACAGCAGACCGCAGCGCTGGTCAGCGAAGCTATACATCTGCTTTACTGCTCTGCTTAAATCATAAATGATGCTCAAGAAGCTTATTTGAAGCGACAGTTTAGCAGAAAATCACCTCTTAACCCCAAACGCGGCTCATGAGCCGAGACGTCTTTGAAGTTTGCTTTTAGTTTAGTTTTAGCGCTGCAGCTATGAGGCTGATGTAGCTAACAAGTAACGTAAGCTTATACCCACCGGTCAGCACTGCGCTAACCTCACACCTAAATCATCACACACTCTCCTCAAACCATGTCAGTCGATTTGGCCTCAGACACCAGAGTGCATCTGCTACCACCATTTAAGGTGGAACGGAAAATTCAATTGAGAAGCTGCTGAATCTGCTGGTGGTGCTGACCTCAGACTCGGGGTCATCATCCTCAAACTCGCTGTAGTGGGCGTGGTCAGGATTACTGGCCTTATCCAGCAGCTCGATTGCCAGCGTCCGGCTCAGAGGCTGAGAAACGAACAGGTGCTGAGGGCCAAAAAAACACAGGATTATTAATCTATATTCTACATTTCACTTTATTATCATATATATTATATACTATATAAGACTAAGTGGGGAAACTGGCCCATCAATACATTCCCATAAACTCTAGACCACATTCAGCTCCTCAAAGTGCTCCTCCTGAATCTCACCTGCAGCAGCTTCTCAGCTGACGGACGTTTCTTCGGGTTTTTTGTCAACGACAGTTTAACGAAATTGTGGAAGTTATTGGACCTTAAAAAAAGAGAAGCTGGAGATTAAAGCAGCATCTACCACATCAGACTTTAACAAGCTGAGAAAGCACAGAACACCATCAGAACACCATCGGAACACCATCAGAACACCATCAGAACACCATCGGAACACCAGAACACCATCAGTACATCACAACAGCATCAGAACATCAATCAGAACATCAATCGGTCAGAACAGAAATCAGTGAGGAGGTCAGGAATGTAGATATTGAATCTCTCACCATCGAACTTTGTCCTTCAGCTTTGGGGGCTGGAAGTTGCTCTTGGTCATCAGGAACAGGGCTCTGAGAGGAGAACACGTCCGATTACCTTCAGCCCAAACGGCCCACAGTGACTGAGCCGTGACTCTAATTCAGATTTCCACCTTAAATGGAGCCTCAGAGCCTGAAAGTGCCTGCAGGGCCGTTTAAGGTGGAGTGGAATGTCGTACTAAGAGGCCAGTGAAGGAGCAGCCGTACCTCATGGGGTGCAGTTCGAACATGGGCGGCTGGAGCTCCGCCAGCTCTATAGCGGTGATGCCGACGGCCCAGATGTCACACAGGTGGTTATAACCTCCTTTACGCTCCACAGCAGCCACTTCCGGCGCCATCCTGACACACAGCGCCACCAACAGGATCAGCACGGAAAACACACACTGCCATTTCTCCATTACTCAGTGGGAGTCTTCAGATATTCCACAGACACTCTCACACTCTCACAGACACTCTCACACTCACACAGACACTCTCACACTCTCACAGACACTCTCACACTCACACTTTCACAGACACTCTCACACTCACACAGACACTCTCACAGACACTCTCACACTCACACAGACACTCTCACACTCTCAAAGACACTCTCACACTCACACAGACACTCTCACACTCTCACAGACACTCTCACACTCACACTTTCACAGACACTCTCACACTCACACAGACACTCTCACAGACACTCTCACACTCACACAGACACTCTCACACTCTCACTCTCACAGACACTCTCATTCTCACACTCTCACACACTCACTCTCACTTTCACAGACACTCTCACTCTCACACACTCTCACACACTCTCACACACACTCACATACACTCACATACACTCTCACACTCACACTCTCACAGACACTCTCACACTCACTCACACTCACACTCTCACACTCACTCTCACTTTCACAGACACTCTCACACACACTCCCTCTCACTCTCACACTTTCACTCACACACTCACACTCACTCACTCTCACTCTCACAGACTCTCACACACACTCACAGACACTCTCACTCTTTCACAGACACTCTCACACTCTCAACGACACTCTCACTCTCACTCTCAGACATTCTCACGCTCTCACACACTCTCACTTTCACAGACACTCACACACACTCTCACTCTCACACACTCACTCACACACTCTCACACTCACTCAGACACTCTCACTCTCACACTTTCACAGACACTCTCACACTCAGACACTCACATCACACTCTCACTGTCACACTCAGTCACTCTCACACACTCACACTCACACTTTCACACTCACACTCTCACAGATTCTCACTCTCACACTCTCACTTTCACAGACACTCACTCACACTCTCACACTCACACTCTCACTCACACACTCTCATTCTCACACTCTCACTCTCACACTCACACTCTCACACACTCTCACAGACACTCACACTCACATTCTCACAGACACTCTCATTCTCACTCTGACACTCACTCTCTCTCATAGACACTCTCACACTCACTCTCACAGACACTCACTCACACTCTCACACTCACACTCTCACTCACACACTCTCATTCTCACACTCTCACTCTCACACTCACACTCTCACACTCACACTCTCACACACTCTCACAGACACTCACACTCACATTCTCACAGACACTCTCATTCTCACACTCTGACACACTCTCACACACACTCACTCACACACTTTCACACTCACTCTCACACACACTCTCACACTCTCTCTGACACTTTCACAGATACTCTCACACTCTCACAGACACTCTCACACTCATACTCACTCTCACAGACACTCTCACACTCACACTCTCACAGACACTCTCACACCCACACTCTCACACTCGCACAGACACACACTCACAGACACACACTCTCACAGACACTCTCACACTCACTCACAGGTCCAGTATTGCTGTGTGTGTGTGTGTGTGTGTGTGTTAACGTGGCCGGTCAGTGTCGTGCTGTGAGTGACCAGTGTTTACCAGTACGGAGTTCCAATGAAGGACTTCCTCTTCGCCAGAGTCGCTGTGATCTGAGCCGAAACTCCAAAATCAGCTACAGAACAAACAAAACACAGAAACGTCTGAATGTAAACAGCGGGAATATCTGAACTTTCACACACAGCGACTGACTCACGACAGGAAGTGACTCTAAACACTCAAATCCTTTATTTAAAACCCCCAAGAACCACATCCTCCGCATCATGCACTCTGCAGGGTCAGCAGTCTCCACTCAGCTGACTGACCGACCAACACAAAGCCACGACATTCCATCACTGTAAATGCCTCCAATCACTCTTTCTTAATTACACATTAACCTCTTATTAACTTTCCCTCACTGAGAGCTGTAAACTGTAAACACTGAGCTGAAGATTTAATTCATTTCAAGTTAAACCTACAAACTCATAAGTAAACAGATCATTTTTAAATAAAGTCCACAAACTTTAAAGTTCAGCATCAAAGGTTAATATTTCTAAGTAATGTTTGCTAATATGTGCTTTTTAGTATCATTTGTTTTTTGAAAACTCAGCTGTCACCGCGTTAGTTAGAGACCTGGCGAGAGGATTGACCAGAGAAACTGGAGCTGCTGGTTTAAAGTGATTTGAAACAGAAGGTGAGTGAAATGAAAACAGCTGCTGAGCTGAGTTTAAATCAGGGGTCTAATCACAGACTTCTGTTCATTTGATTAGACCATTATTTGTGCTGATGTGACTCTAAAAACAATTTTACTTAAATTATTTCAACAACTAATCATAAAATTCAAATACCAAACAAACAAAAACATAATACTGGGGTGGCACATTTGTCAAAATGTAAATTTTAATCTGGAATAAGACCAGCATGCTGTGTGAACGTACACCACCATTAGCTCACTAATAACACAACACTGCAGACCTCATAGAGGCGCCAGGAGAAACGAGCACCGTCACAGTGGAGGTGATCAGAAAAGGAGAAAACGATATAAAATGAACATCCGTCAGTCACACATATCATTAGATCACAGACTCATCTGTCTACTGTGAGAAGATGACTCAGCGCTGTGGGTCTGAAAGGATGTGTAGCTGTCAAGAAGAACTGAGAAAAGGAGACGGACACATCAAACAAAGAAGCTGAACGATGGACTGACCACCTCAGAGTCCAGACCTCAACACCACTGAATGTGTTTGATTACTTCAGAAAATGATCAACCAGCTTCTAAGACTGAACTTTGGTGGTTTGTCTGCAGATTCTTTGAGGAGCTGAAAGTGAGGCTCCTGAAAAGAATGGAGGCTGGAATAAAGGGAAAGAGTGACTCGCTGACTCTCACAGCTGAGAGGAGATTTAGCTGCTGAGGCTCCTGTTAAATATGTGTTTTCTGTTTTTTCCGTAAGTTAAGAAGTGAATAATTTGTATTTAATGGCCGTTTAAACTGGAAATCAAATCAATGGGGGGTCCTGACTTTTGCACAGTGCTGTATATCTCATAAGAGTTTGTGTTAATAGTGTGTTTCTCTTACCCAGCTTGACGTAGCCGTTGTCTGTCAGTAAAATGTTGGCTCCCTGAAATAATAAGTTATAAACACTGATTATAAATAATACATAGACTAATAAAAATAAGAAGGGTGCATTTCTAATGCGGGACTTTACAGGCTGCAGCACCTCTCAGGCAAAATGGATATTAAAAAAATAAATAAATGGATCTTTCATCTTCCCACTTTGAAGAGACACTTTCTCCGCGTGTCCTTTCATCTGTGATCTGAGCTCGCGGAGCTAAATCAGTGACAGAAGCTGCACACACACACTTTCCAGAAGCTTCTGCAGGTTAAAGTGGAGCCGCTCAGCAGCAGCATTTCTATAATCATCATTCCTATAATGAGAATCTATCAGTGGCATCAATCAGGAGACGCATCAGAGACGATTAAACAGCTCAGAAACATGAAAGCAGACGTTACCTTTATGTCTCGATGCATCTTTCCTTTACTGTGGAGGTAGTACAAACCCTGCGTTCACAGGAAGAACAGATCACACTCAGACGGACAGAAACACAGAAAACTGAGCGTGTTTTATAAACAGACGAGGAGCGTCACTCCTGTTAGCGCGCAGAAGCTAACATGCAACGGTTTAACAGTGTTAGTGATGGACACAGTCAGGGTCAGACTCACCTGGAGAGTTTCTCTTGACACGTACGCTATCTGTGATTCCGTCAGTGGACCGGTCACTACGAACAGAAAACACAGGCGTGTGAACAGGTCTGTGCACTGAAGTCAGTATAATCTACAGACACTCTCATTTAGAGAGACCGACTAATGATCCAGAGGTGTTAGCAGTGAATCCTGCGATAGGCAGCTGAAAATAACACACACACGTTATGAGAAAGCCAGACAGATCACTCTTCTTAGGAAGGTGGTCTGTTTCAGAGCTCGACGCCTCACATAAATCAGGGTTCTCTACATCTGGACGCTCCAGCTTTGGATTTCCTGCACCATAGTGACGCGCACGTCCATGACAGGTCAGACTTACTGAGCAGGCGCGTCCAAAATCCATACAGCTCACGGAACCTGAGCTGGCCTGATCTGTCGGATCTGGTGTGTCGTGTCTGTTCTGTCATGTCTGGTATGTTGGATCTGGAGTGTAGGATCTGGTGTGTGATGTCTGGTGTGTAGGATCTGATGTTTAAGATCTGGTGTGTCAGATTTGGTGTGTAGGATCTGGTGTGTAATATCTGGTGTGTCGGATCTGATGTGTCCGATTTGGTCTGTTGGATCTGGTCTGTCAGATCTGGTGTCGGATCTCATCTGTCAGATCTGGTCTGCCGGATCTGGTGTGTCAGATTTGGTCTGTCATATCTGCTCTGTCAGATCTGGATTGTCATGCCTGGTGTGTCGGATCTGGTGTACCAGATCTGGTCTGTCGGGTCTGATGTATCAGATCTGGTCTATTGGATCTGGTGTGTCCAATCTGGTGTGCTAGATCTGGTCTATTGGATCTAGTCTGTTGGATCTGGTGTGTCAGATCTGGTTTGTTGGATCTGGTGTATCAAACCTGGTCTTTCAGATCTGGTGCATCAGATTTGGTCTGTCGAATCTGGTGTGATGAATCTGATCTGTTGGATCTGGTCTGTCGGATCTGGTGTGTCAGATCTGCTCTGTTGGATCTGGTGTGTCAGATCTGCTCTGTTGGATCTGGTCTGTCGGATCTGGTGTGTCAGATCTGCTCTGTTGGATCTGGTCTGTCGGATCTGGTGTGTCAGATCTGCTCTGTTGGATCTGCTGTGTCAGATCTGCTCTGTTGGATCTGGTGTGTCAGATCTGCTCTGTTGGATCTGGTGTGCCAGATCTGCTCTGTTGGATCTGGTCTGTTGGATCTGGTGTGCCAGATCTGCTCTGTTGGATCTGGTGTGTCAGATCTGCTCTGTTGGATCTGGTCTGTTGGATCTGGTGTGTCAGATCTGCTCTGTTGGATCTGGTCTGTCGGATCTGGTGTGTCAGATCTGCTCTGTTGGATCTGGTCTGTCGGATCTGGTGTGTCAGATCTGCTCTGTTGGATCTGCTGTGTCAGATCTGCTCTGTTGGATCTGGTGTGTCAGATCTGCTCTGTTGGATCTGGTCTGTCGGATCTGGTGTGTCAGATCTGCTCTGTTGGATCTGGTCTGTCGGATCTGGTGTGTCAGATCTGCTCTGTTGGATCTGCTGTGTCAGATCTGCTCTGTTGGATCTGGTGTGTCAGATCTGCTCTGTTGGATCTGGTGTGCCAGATCTGCTCTGTTGGATCTGGTCTGTTGGATCTGGTGTGCCAGATCTGCTCTGTTGGATCTGGTGTGTCAGATCTGCTCTGTTGGATCTGGTCTGTTGGATCTGGTGTGTCAGATCTGCTCTGTTGGATCTGGTCTGTTGGATCTGGTGTGTTTGATCTGGTCTGTTAGATCAGGTCTATCAGAGTTGGCCTGTCAGACTAAGGGTGACACACTGAGAAGGTTCAGCGATTTACTGTGTGGGTTTCATATCTTACCGTGATAAATGTCCTGCAGTGATCCGCCTCCACAGAACTCCATACATATCCATAACTTATCTCTCCTACGAGCAAGAAAGGAAAACAAATGACGTCAGCGTGACATCAGTGTGCAGAACAGAGGAAGATGGAGGATGAGGAGGAACCTTCAGGGTTCAAGAGACACACAGGACATAAACCAGACGCAGGGACACACCAAGG
>NW_023495965.1:1607500-1622500 GCF_904425465.1 Colossoma macropomum | reverse complement strand
GAGATGCAGAGAGAGAGAGAGAGAGAGAGAGAAAGAAAGAGAGATACAGAGAGAGAGAAAGAGAAAGAGAGAGAGAGATACAGACAGAGAGATACAGAGAGAGAGAGAGAGAGAGAGAGAGAGAGAGAGCTGTCCAGACAGATTAATCTCAGTTACAGTGTTGTTTCCCATCATCACTAATCAAATTTTTCAGTAGGTAAACACACACCTGATCAGGACTGGAGCTCAGGATCCTCCCCCTCTCCCTCCCTCCCTCTCTCTCTCTCTCTCTCTCTCTCTCTCTCTCTGTATCAGTTTAGTTCAGAATAGCTTTATTAGCGTGACTGTGAGATACAGTATTGCTAAAGCATCACAACAGAAGAAGTGAACAACAAAAACAGTAATGAAAACAAAATAAGATAAAAGAACCAACATTAATAACCATATTAATTATTATAATCACAATATTACAGTATTATTATTATCACTTTATAATTATAATCATACTAATTAATAAACTAATGACATTTGAAATTTTTGCAAACACAAATACGTTGTGTAATGTTGGGGGGTCAATAAAGTGGGGGTATGGAGGGTGGGGTAAGTAGAGTGGGGGTATGGAGGGTGGGGTAAGTAGAGTGGGGGATGTAGGGTGTGGGTAAGTGGAGTGGGGGTAAGTAGAGTGGGGGATGGAGGGTGGGGGTAAGTGGAGTCGGGATATGTGGGATGGGGGTCAGGAGGGTGGGGGTATGGGGGGGCTGTTACCCGCTGTCTCTCAGGCGGTGGTATGTTATGTGTTTGGCAGTGAGGGGGGGCTGTGAGCTGTGAACCCCTCTCTAAGGAATATTCATAATTTCTCCAATTCTGTACATTTTTCAAAATGTGGGATGAATTTGTTGAATTTGTTTGTGTAAATTTCCCCCGTCTGTATTTTTCACAGTGAAAGTGCAGCTCTGTCTCTCTCTGTATCTCTCTCTCTATGTGTGTACAGGTCTCTCTCTCTTATATCAAACAACCCAGTTAGTGGAGAATTAACAATAAATAAAACTAAAAAAGCCCAAACATCACATCTACAGAACCTCTAAATCTAGAGAACCTCCAAATCTACAGAACCTCCAAATCTATAGAACCTCAGAATCTACAGAACCTCCAAATCTACAGAACCTCTAACTCAACCACCAAATCTACAGAACCTCTAACTCAACCATCAAATCTACAGAACCTCCAACTCAACCATCAAATCTACAGAACCTCTAACTCAACCACCAAATCTACAGAACCTCCAACACAACCATCAAATCTACAGAACCTCTAACCCAACCACCAAATCTACAGAACCTCTAACCCAACCACCAAATCTACAGAACCTCCAACTCAACCACCAAATCTACAGAACCTTCAACTCAACCACCAAATCTACAGAACCTCTAACCCAACCACCAAATCTACAGAACCTCTAACTCAACCACCAAATCTACAGAACCTCTAAATCTACAGAACCACCAAATCTACAGAACCTCCAAATCTACAGAACCTCTAACTCAACCATCAAATCTACAGAACCTCTAACTCAACCATCAAATCTACAGAACCTCCAACTCAACCACCAAATCTACAGAACCTCTAACTCAACCACCAAATCTACAGAACCTCTAACTCAACCATCAAATCTACAGAACCTCTAACTCAACCATTAAATCTACAGAACCTCTAACTCAACCATCAAATCTACAGAACCTCTAACTCAACCACCAAATCTGCAGAACCTCTAACTCAGCCACCAAATCTACAGAACCTCTAACTCAACCATCAAGTCTAGAGAACCTCTAACTCAACCATCAAATCTAGAGAACCTCTAACTCAACCACCAAATCTACAGAACCTCCAAATCTACAGAACCTCTAACCCAACCATCAAATCTACAGAACCTCCAACTCAACCATCAAATCTAGAGAACCTCTAACCCAACCACCAAATCTACAGAACCTCTAACTCAACCATCAAATCTAGAGAACCTCTAACTCAACCACCAAATCTACAGAACCTCTAAATCTACAGAACCACCAAATCTACAGAACCTCCAAATCTACAGAACCTCTAACTCAACCACCCAATCTACAGAACCTCCAACTCAACCATCAAATCTAGAGAACCTCTAACCCAACCACCAAATCTACAGAACCTCCAACTCAACCATCAAATCTAGAGAACCTCTAACCCAACCACCAAATCTACAGAACCTCTAACTCAACCACCAAATCTACAGAACCTCTAAATCTACAGAACCACCAAATCTACAGAACCTCCAAATCTACAGAACCTCCAAATCTACAGAACCTCTAACTCAACCACCCAATCTACAGAACCTCCAACTCAACCACCAAATCTACAGAACCTCTAAATCTACAAAACCACGAAATCTACAGAACCTCCAAATCTACAGAACCTCTAACTCAACCACCAAATCTACAGAACCTCTAACTCAACCACCAAATCTACAGAACCTTCAACTCAACCAGCAATAAATAATGTGCTGGATACAAAACTGTACATAGTGATCAGCAATCAATCACAATGATAATTGATCGTGATAAATCAACAAGCCCAAAAATTCTAATAAGCAGAAATGAAACACCTTTTCATATTTATACTTTAATTTTGGTTTATCAAACGTAGTAAAGCTGAAAAAGATGGAAGGAACACACAGCAGACACTATTTGTGTCCAAATAGCTTTGAAAACATCAAATCTGAGTCACTGTAGGGCAAAAATGGTATTTGTGCCACTTCAGCCTGATAACGCGAGCGGAGTCTGAGGCTACGACGACAGCAAATGCACTAACTTTACCACTGATGGAAAAGACGTAGAAATGGTGGACATCTTTTACCAAAACAGAGGATCCATCAAGAAACATGACTCAGATCAGCACTCAGCAGAACAAGAACGCGGCTTAAAAAGATCTTCAAACATCACAAAGATCTGAAATGTCCAGAAGTCCAAACTGAAGCTCTTAATGTAAACCTACTATGAGAAGAGCCCTTTAATCAGAAAGGGAAGAAACGCCTGGAACAGCCGAAGGTAAAAGAGGACGACCTGCAGCAAGACGGCCGTCTGGCAGGAAGAGCGGAGTTATAAGTGTTCAGTGTCTGTAGGTGACAGAATGTGTGTAAGGGTAAATATATCTGTGGAAGAAGGTGATGATGGGCCAAGTTTAACACACACACACTTCATCACACACCACTCAACACACCCCCACCGCCTCCCCCAGCTACAGTGACCTGGTCCTGTTCTGATCATCACCCCTCAGTTCAACCCGGAGACACTAACACATTCTGTCTCTGCACTCAGCTCAACTCAGCTTTACTCTGCTTCAGCCAGGTTCACTCCATTCTGCTTCAGCCAGGTTCACTCCATTCTGCTTCAGCCAGGTTCACTCAATTCTGCTTCAGCCAGTTTCACTCCATTCTGCTTCAGCCAGGTTCACTCCATTCTGCTTCAGCCAGTTTCACTCCATTCTGCTTCAGTCAGTTTCACTCCATTCTGCTTCAGTCAGGTTCACTCCATTCTGCTTCAGCCAGGTTCACTCCATTCTGCTTCAGCCAGGTTCACTCCATTCTGCTTCAGTCAGTTTCACTCCATTCTGCTTCAGTCAGGTTCACTCCATTCTGCTTCAGCCAGGTCACCTGGGTTCACTCAGCGAATGAGTCTGAGGTCTTTCCTTTCCTTTATCTTTTTTCTAATGGTTCTCGTAAGCGTCTGCAGATCTTCCTGATTTTCCACTGACTGTCGTGTCTTCTGCATATCGAACGTTGTTGATGTTTCATCCACCAATCTTGAAACAGGCAAGAAAGTTTATTTATATAGCGCTTTTTACAACAGGTGTTGTCACAAAGCAGCTTTACAGAAAAATCCAGGTCTGAGCCCCCATGAGCGTCGCCAGCGGCGACAGTGGCAAGGAAAAACTCCCTAAGAGCAAAGAGGAAGAAACACTGAGAGGAACCAAGACTCAGAAGGGGAACCCGTCCTCCTCTGGTCCACACCGGATAGGAAACAGTGTTAGTATAAAGTATTATGGTACAAAATGGGGAAAACAGGTGGAGCAATTAATTACATAGACTGAGACTGTGCAGCACCAGCAGGGGGGTCAGTTCATGAGGGTGAGGTGTGCACAGCGTTGTACAGCATGAAGCTCAATGGTGGTCAAGCCGGTCCAGAAGGCTGGTGAGCAGTGGAACCCGATCACGGCAGAAGAAGCAACAGCACCAGACGCACAGGATGGGCAGCTGTTCAACTCGGCACAGAGAGGAAACACACAGAGGGTCAGTTCTGTACAGAGAGACTGACCACAGATTACAGGGTTAACAGAGCAGCAGAGACTCCGGCAGGTCTAGATATTACAGCCTCACTAAGAGGGAGAAACCAGAAAGGTAACAGAGTCAGGAGGCTCCCTGAGATGTCGGCGCCCCTCCACTCCACCGTCAGCAAACCTGAGTGAGTGCGTGAGCAGCGGGACGACAGCACCAACACTCCCAGTTTACCATAACACTCCATGACCATGAACCCCAGATCTGCACCTTTTATCTAACAGGGAAAACTAATCACCAAAGGCTCCACTTAAACAAGTGGGTTTTAGTCTAGACTTAAACACTGAGGCTGAGTCTGAGTCCTGAACACTGACTGGAAGATTATTCCAAAGCTGGGGGGCTTTGTATGAGAAGCTCCGCCCCCTGATGTAGCTTTATTAATTCTAGGTACTAATAGTGAGCAGCACCTTGTGATCTAAGTAGGCGTGATGGTTCATAGTGAGAGAGAAGGTCACTCAGGTACTGAGGGGCGAGTCCGTTTAGTGCTTTATAGGTCAGTAAGAGAATTTTATAATCAGTGCGAAATTTAACTGGTAACCAGTGTAAGGCTGATAAAACTGGGCTGATATGGTCGAACCTTCTGGTTCTAGTAAGAACTGAAGCTTGTTAAGGCCTTTTCTGGATCATCCAGCCAGCAGGGCATTACAGTAATCTAGCCTTGAAGTAATAAATGCATGAACTAACTTTTCTGCATCCTGTAGATGCATTTATTAATTTAGCAATATTGCAGAGATGCAGGAAGGATGTTCTAGTAATATTAGTTATATGTGTGTCGAAGGACAGATCAGGGTCTATAATGACACCAAGGCTTTTTACAGATGAGCTTGATGCAGCTGAGAAACTGTTAAGTTTAAGAAACCTTGATCATCTTTTTTCAGTCCTCATCCAAATGGACGTTCACATCTCAAGAACAAACATGGTTCTTTAGGGTACTAAATGGTTCTTCTCTGGCAGGGGTGTGCAGTCCTATCCACAAACAGTCAGTGTGGCTGCAAATGTTCATTCCCACAAAGCAACATCCTGTTTGACTGATCAGACTGTGAACTGATTCGCTGATTCCAGCTTGTTTGGAATGAAGACCTGCAGCCAAACCGAGGAGGAGACTCGTTTACAGCATCGCCCTGAGAGCTCTTTTGTGTTTGTGCACATCCACACTGTCCTTATTCAATGTCACTATGACTGACCACTTATTTCACAGAGCCATTTCTCCACACACACACACACACACACACACACACACACCGCTGTGCAGACTCTGTGGCAGATGCTGACAGTACAGCTGGTGACATTTCTGAGAGCGACCTCCAAATACATGCATTATATATGAGCTCACTGCAGCACTCAACACACACACTCACACACACACACACACACACTTATACACACACTATCATACACACTTATACACACTCACACTTTTTTTACACTCATACACTCTCACACACTCACACATACACACTCTTACACAGCTGTAACACAGCTAACACACACTAAGAGCACTCAACAGGTTAGCGGTTAGCCGTTAGCATTTAGTGCTGGTCCTGCTTGCGGCTGATGTTGCGCTGCACATTCAACCCTTTAATCCTCATTAGAACTGAACTGAACTGAACTTCATTATCTGTGTGCAATTAATCATCTTTAACAAATCCAGTTCATCCTGTAATGGCTCACTAATGCACTTAAACACACACTCTCTCACACACACAGCTTGAACTTCGGTTTTCATGCTGACCGCTGGGGTTTGGCCATTGGCCACTACTGACTAAAGCCTGGACAAACAGAAGCAGGTACACACACAAAGTCGTTACATCAGGGGAAGACAGAACCATGAAACCCCCCCTGAAACCCCCCAACCCCAACCCACCCCAACCCCAAAACACCCCACCCCAACCCCAAAACACCCCACCCCAACCCCACCCTCTACACAGGACTCTGTTTACGTTATTGGTAGTTCCATTGTCCGCCACGTTCAAGTAAAGGTTAAAAACACCCATGCCACTGTTTCTTGTTTTCCAGGTGCTCGTGTCTTAGACATAGCCAGGCGCCTCCCCTCGGCTCTCAGACGAAACGCCTTTGGGACCGTGGTGATCCATGTCGGGACCAACGACATCCTCGACCGGCAAAGTGAGGTCCTGAAGGAGCACTACCAGACGCTGCTGGACACCGCCAGGAAGAAGACGGACGCCAGGATCGTCATCTCCGGACCGCTACCCACCTACAGGAGGGGATCCGAGCGGTTCAGCAGGCTCTTCGCGCTGCAGTCCTGGCTCCGCGGCTGGTGCGCCCTCAACGGCTTGGCCTACGTGGACAACTGGGCCTCGTTTTGGGAACAGCCAGCGCTTTTCCGGAGGGACGGCCTCCACCCCAGTCGCCTGGGATCCATAGTTCTCTCACGGAACATCGAGAGGGCCATCCGCTGACTCCAGAGCGAAGGCCACGTAAGTAGCAGCAAAGATAGAAACGCTACAGCTCATTATGATAGTGCTACTGCTGAAGATTATGCGATTGCTAGCTTTTATACTGTAAATAGGGTAACAAATGCTCATTCTATAAATATAAATGCTCATAGGTTTCTCCCAATAGAGACTGTGTCTGTTCCCCGAATAAAACAAAGCATCAAAAAGCCTCGAAAAGTTTGCTTCAGTAACTTGATTAATATCAGACCAGTTATACCAGTTTGCAGTGACAGCACCTTTGGTCTAAAACTAGGACTGCTTAACATAAGATCCCTTACTCCTAAAGCCGTCGTTGTTAATGAAATTATTACCGATCATGGTTTTGATGCTCTGTGCCTCACAGAAACGTGGATTAGACCCGATGACTACTTTAGTCTAAACGAAGCCACACCCCCAGGCTACAGCTAGGCACATAGCCCTCGTTTAAGCGGCCGAGGTGGAGGTATAGCAACCATCCATACTAAAGCTTTAGGCGTGAGGCAGAAAGTAGGCTATACATTCTCTTCTTTTGAAGTTCTTTTTCTTAATATAAGTGATCAAGAAACAAATAAAAATTCCTTTTCACTAATTACAATTTTTACAGGCCACCAGGGCCGTATTCTCAGTTCTAACTAACTATTCTCAGTTAGTGAACCCCAGATGCCATCAGCCTATAGCAGCAATGATTTTATTGACTTCTTTAGTGATAAAATTGAAAAAATTTGGCAGAAAATTCAGAATACGCAATTAAACTCTAGAAACCTGCTTCCCCATAATGCCAGCCTCAACCTTGAAAATATTATAATTCCTGCAGAGAGGCTAGAATCGTTTACCTTACTCCAAGAAAATGAACTATTTAAAATAGTCTCTTCCGCGAAATCATCTACCTGTATGCTAGATCCGATTCCTACAGGTTTACTCTGCCAGAAATAACCAAGCCTATTCTGTCAATAATAAACTCTTCTCTTAGCCTTGGGTACATCCCAAAATCTCTTAAACTAGCAGTAATTAGACCACTGATTAAGAAAGCGAACCTCGATCCATGCGAACTTTCAAATTATAGACCCATCTCAAATCTCCCCTTTATATCGAAGATCTTGGAAAAAGTTGTAGCAAAACAATTAAGCTCCTATTTACATAGGAATCAAATACATGAAAAATTCCACTCTGGTTTTAGGCCACATCATAGTACAGAGACAGCACTAGTAAAAATTGTAAATGATCTATTATTATTTTCTGACCAAGAAAATGTGTCCTTGTTAGTCCTCCTCAATCTTAGTGCAGTATTTGACACAATAGACCACACTATCCTACTAGACAGACTAGAAAACCTTGTAGGGGTAACAGGAACAGCTCTTTCCTGGTTCCGGTCCTACCTCACTGATCGCTATCAGTTTGTTAATATAAACGGTGAATCATCTGTTCTCACAAAAGTAAAATATGGTGTTCCACAAGGCTCTGTTTTAGGACCTGTATTATTCACATTATATATGCTACCACTGGGCACCATTATCAGTAAACACAGCATACATTTCCACTGCTATGCTGATGAGACTCAGTTATATTTAGCAAGCGACCCAGATGATAGAATTAAACTTAGCAAGACTGAGGACTGTATAAAAGACATAAAGGACTGGATGTCGAGTAACTTTCTCCTTCTAAACTCGGATAAAACAGAGGTTCTGCTTCTTGGTCCAAAAGCTGCCAGAAACAAACTGTCTAATTTTACACTTAACAGTTTCTCAGCTGCATCAAGCTCATCTGTAAAAAGCCTTGGTGTCATTATAGACCCTGATCTGTCCTTCGACACACATATAACTAATATTACTAGAACAGCCTTCCTGCATCTCTGCAATATTGCTAAATTAATAAATGCATCTACAGGATGCAGAAAAGTTAGTTCATGCATTTATTACTTCAAGGCTGGATTACTGTAATGCCCTGCTGGCTGGATGTCCCAGCAAAAGCCTTAACAAGCTTCAGCTAGTCCAGAACGCTGCAGCCAGAGTCTCACAAGAACCAGAAAGTTTGACCATATCAGCCCAGTTTTATCAGCCTTACACTGGTTACCAGTTAAATTTCGCCCTGATTATAAAATTCTCTTACTGACCTATAAAGCACTAAACGGACTCGCCCCTCAGTACCTGAGTGACCTTCTCTCCCACTATGAACCATCACGCCTACTTAGATCACAAGGTGCTGCTCACTATTAGTACCTAGAATTAATAAAGCTACATCAGGGGGCGGAGCTTCTCATACAAAGCCCCCCAGCTTTGGAATAGTCTTCCTGTTAATGTTCGGGACTCAGACTCAGCCTCAGTCTTTAAGTCTAAGCTAAAAACTTACTTGTATAGTCGAGCCTTTGGTGATTAGTTTTCCCTGTCAGTTCTATACCTGCCAGAGTCTCCGCTGCTCTGCTAACACTGTAATCTGTGATCGGTCACTCATTACAGAACTGACTCTCTGTTTGTTTTTCCTTTCTTTTCTTCGCCGAGTTGAACAGCTGCCCATCCTGTGCGTCTGATGCTGCTGCCTTTTCTGCCTCGATCGGGTGCCACTGCTCGCCAGCCCTCTGGACCAGGTTACCAACATTGAGCCTCCTGCTGTACAACGCCGTGCAAACCTCACCCTCACAACCTGACCCCACTGATACTACTGCTGTTGCTGCATGAACTATTCAAAATTATTCACTTGAACCAATCAATCATTCAAACTAATTCAAATTAATCAATCACCCATTGACTGTGTTTTTCCTCTATTTCTTTTGCCGAGTTGAACAGCTGCCCATCCTGCTGCTGATGCTGCTGCCTCTGCTGCCTTGATCGGGTGCCACTGCTCACCGTGCAAACCTCACCCCCACAACCTGACCCCACTGATGCTGCTGCTGCTGCTGCATGAACTGAACTATTCAAATTAATTGTTTGCTTCACGTTTTACCCTGTTTTTTGTACTATAATACTTTATACTAACAATGTTTACTATCCGGTGTCGACCAGAGGAGGATGGGTTCCTCTTCTGAGTCCTGGTTCCTCTCAGTGTTTCTTCCTGTTTCTCTTAGGGAGTTTTTCCTTGCCACTGTCGCCAGTGGCGACACTCAGGGGGGCTCGGACCCAGATTTCTTTCTGTAATGCTCATTTCCTTGTAAAGCTGCTTTGTGACAACACCTGTTGTAAAAAGCGCTATATAAATAAACTTTACTTACTTACTTACTTACACCCCAACCCCACCCCACCCCAACCCCAACCCCAAACCCACCCCAACCCACCCCCACCCCAACCCCAAACCCAACCCAACCCCAACCCCAAACCCAACCCCAACCCACCCCACCCCAAACCCAACCCCAACCCACCCCACCCCAACCCCAACCCCAACCCACCCCAACCCCACCCCAACCCCAACCCCCCCAACCCTAACCCACCCCACCCCAACCCCACCCCAACCCATCCCAACCCACCCCTGGTGCTGTTAAACAATGTAAATAAAGCAGAGAGTGGAGATGCAAGGTTAACACACACACACACACACACACACACACACGCACACACACACACACACACGCACACACACACACGCACACGCACGCACACACACACACACACACACACAGATGTGAGAGGGTCTACAGAATTGATTCTCTGTAAAGATCTATTTCAGAGAGGCCACTTCCCGCTTTCTCCAACATCTCCACCTCAATATAACAGGTTCATTCATTTTACATGAAGGTGCAGGAGCAACACACACACACACACACACACACACACACACACACACACACACAGACACACACACACACAGACACACACAGACACACACACACACACTGTGGTGGTTAAATAATCCAAAAAAACACCTCTTTTCACTAGTGCTTCATTTACAGACACCACGTTTCACTACTGCCCTTCACAGACGCCGCTCTTCACTGATCTCTCCTTTTTTTCGAAGGAAGAGGAGGATCTCTGTTTTACACTTCACTCCACCCCAACCTGAGCTGCTTCGGTACGTTCGGTCAAGTGTGAAAGCTGTTTTCGAGCCAGGAGCAGAACAAAGAACCAATCCCTGGTTCTCCTAAAATCGGTGGTCAGGGGGAAACTCTGGTGCTGCATGATTGGTTCATTTCGTAACGTTACTGCTTCAACTTATCGCACCGCTTCCTCTCGCTTCGGGTCAGTGACGGGGAGGCGGACCCTCTCGGCTCAGGTGCTCAGGTGCAGAAGAGGAAGAAGAAAAGACCGAAGAGCTAAAATGCTTGAGTGAGAAAAGGACTGAAAAGTGTCCAACTTTGATTTGGTTGGACCGTCTTGCTTCCAGTACATGCTGAGAATCTGGCGATGACCCCTAAAACATATATGACTCTGCTGTGAACGCATGTTCACGCCGGTCAGAGTGAACCGTATCGGTGACAGAGCTAAATGCCACCATCAGGTGAAAGAAAGAACTGCAGCGTACTGCGCACTTATAACACAATCTACAAACAAAACAAAAGCCATGCACCGATTAAATTCTGTCTGCAGGCTACATTTGAGCCTGGGCCGGACACCCCCACTGTCCGGCGAGCGGCTTTGGGTCTTTGTTTTTAACTGTAGAGAGTTGCTCTTTCTCTCCAGAGAGTCCAGCCACCGTTAACGTTAGCTAACGTTTCTCCGTCCGTTGCTTAGTAACAAGACTTTGGCCTACATTCAGCTGACATAGTGATCTACAGTGTTCAACAGAAACAACCAGTGCATTGTGGGAGATCGCAGTGTCTCAAAAATCACTCTGGAACTACAGTTCAAGACACTGAGTGTAAAAAGTCTGACACGCTCACCGGTTAAAAAACACAAACGTGGATTAATTCAGGTCTGAAAGGATCAGATGAGGACGAGGCGCGGAAAGCTTCTCTCGTTCACAAGGTCTTTTCCAAACGC
Organism: Colossoma macropomum; assembly: GCF_904425465.1. NCBI lineage: Eukaryota > Metazoa > Chordata > Actinopteri > Characiformes > Serrasalmidae > Colossoma > Colossoma macropomum. The sequence continues at coordinate 1,610,819 of NW_023495965.1, read as the reverse complement.
CCCCTTTCCCCTCTCACCCCACCCACACCCCCCCCACTGCCACACGGAGCTTAATGAGACACACACACAGTCTCTCTTTGAACAGGTTGGTTTACCACTCCGCCTGCGCAGACCCCCGCAGACCCCCGCCAGCTCCATAATCACCGCACTAACACATCCGTAAACTGCCAACTGCACAAAAGGGAGGAAGAAGAAAGCGCGTTATATATTATACATTCACAGCGCACAGACTGATGATGTAACGCTGAAGGTTTTTGTGACTAAATCTCTTTTTCTAATGAATCTGAATCAGAGGCGCCGCCTCATTAAAGTCCTGCAGAGAAACGCAGCCAATCATTTATATTCGGCTTCTATTCAGACTCCACGCTGAGCTGCAGCAGAGCCGAGAGCTGGACGACGGTCATTAGAGCACCGCGGACAGGCTGAGAACATCAACACACTGCAGCGTCCACGGCAGCCTGTGAACCTGACAGACCGGCCGGACCGTGTTTAGCAGGTCAGCTGCTGTGTTTGAGCTTCTGTTTGAAGTGATCATCACCTGGGCCTGACCAGCTCAGAGAAACTGGACCTTCAGCAGCTCCTCGCTGCGCAGCTGTGGTGTTTGAAAAGTGAGTTCATTCCAGCGCTGTGTCCACTCAGCTCAGCCGCAACTCCTCACTGATCCTGCACTGTGGTGTGAAATACCCTACCGGGGTATTTATAACCGGGTGTCCCGCCAACTCCCCACTGAAACAGGGCTGATCCAACTGATGTTCAGCCCCTTCATTCTGACTATTTTCATTGTTCTACACTCTTAAAAATGACGGCTCTTTAAGGGTTCTTTAATAAAGGAAACGGTTCTGTATAGCACCATGAAAACTTAAAGAACCGTTTGTATGATCAAAGAGTTCTTTGCGCTGTGATCCTTCAGATTGATACAGAATGTAGTAGTATCTACATTATGAAAGTAAGGGGGCCAAGAACAGACCCCTGGGGGACCCCCTGATTAGTGGAAAGAATGGAGGACGCGTGTATCTGATCTCAGTTAAATATTATCTATTAGTGAGGAAGGGGATCAATCAGGACCCTAGTCCAACATTCCAAGATTCTAAAATCCCCAAGTTCTGTAAATGGTTCTATGTAGCACCACAAAGAGTTCTGCTATTGTTACGATGTCAAGTCTGTGAGAATAGAAGGGCCCTTACTGGTGCTATAAAGAACACTTCTTAAAAAGGTTGTATATAGAACCATATACAACGTATTCTCAATCAATCTGAAGAAAACTTTAACAGTGCAAAGAACCCTTTAGTCATACAAAGGGTTCTTTGAGTGTTCATGGTTCTACACAGAACCATTTCCTTTACTAAAGAACCCTTGAAGAATCATCTTTTTTAAATGTCTAGGAGAGAACTCTTTGGTTGTTGCTTGGTCACCAGTCTGAGCAGACATTCCCAAGAAAATGGATAAAACTAGAGTTCCATCCTTAACAATAAATAATAATAATAATAATAATATTCTTATTCATTAGTATAGAACCTTTAAAAAAAGACCCCTGGGGTCTGTAATGAATGTAAAGAATGGAGGATGTGTTTGTCTGGATTTAAGTTAAATATTGTCTGTTAGTGACAGGAGATAAACCAGGACCCTAGTCCAACATTCCAAGATTCCAAAGTTCCAAAATCCAAGAGAGGTTTCAAGACTATCTTAACTAGAGCCCAAGCAATATAGGGTTTTTAAGACTGATACCTATTTCTATATTTGCAGGTAGGTGGCGCTGTGTGTAGTGTGTGTAGTGGTGGTGTTCAGCAGGGAGGTGGCGCTATGTGAATGGTAACTCACCGGGCTCCAGTTTAATCACTTTGATGGCAGCCAGTTCACCAGTACTGACATTTCGGGCCTGAAAGACACATTAAACTACGAACCCCACACACACCCCTAGCACTACACCCCCCCTCCAACACCCCCCCCACACACACATCCAAATACACCCCCCACCCCCATCCGCTAACTAACGTCCACATTAAACACGGGCTCCTCACAGCTGACCGATGGGTCGTTAGCGAGCTGCTCCCAGACGAGTTATCATTAATCTAATGAAGCGAAATGAAACGCTTGTTAGATTCATCAGGATCACATTCAATCAGAAGAGGAGCAGCACAGAAGACAAGAATAGAGCAGATTCAATTAAGATATCGCCTGCCGATATCTCTTTGTTGTCGTGGCAACAGCGCAATGTCTGACGGCCCAGCAGCTGAAAGAGGAAGGAGAGAGCAGTGAAGCAGATGAAGGTGATGGAGAAGAAGGAGAAACAACAGAAGGAGAAAAAGGAACTGGAGCTGAAGAAGGTGATGAAAGAGGAGAAAAGGTAGAAAGAGACGAGAGAGGAAAAGGAAAGGAATTGAAGGGGAAGGAAGAGAAGTATGTGGAGAAGGAGAAGGAAAGGAAGGAACTGATGGGAAAGAAGGAGAACTCAACCAGTCTGGCTTCAAACCAGCGCAGAGATACCGAGGAGCTCCATGCTGAAAGACCAGGAGCCTCGTTTATCAGAGTGCATGTAGAAGATGGTCTAGAACAGATTCACACACTTCAATTTTATTCTCCTCACACTGTTCATCTCTATTCACCCTCTGTCTGAAACGCTCTGGTAGAGCTCCTGTGTCTTTAAGCCCCGCCTCCCGATGTGCCCAGTGTGCTCTGATTGGTCAGCTCGCCCACTCTGTTATGATCAGTCAGCCTCCAAAGCGGTCCCCCCCCCATGTTCCGCCCCTGTCCTGCAGTCTGCAGACAGACCCTTCTCTCCTGAGCAGCTGTAACTGTTTCTCCAGCGGCGCCGGTTCTGCCGGATCAGTTCGATCCAGAGTGGATCCTGAAAGTCCGGTCAGCGTCTCTCCACACGCTACAGCACTGAACACACTCTTCCTCCTCCAGTAGCCGCTGTGCGCTGTGTGAGGGGGCGGAGCTCGCCGGTAGGCGGGCAGTAAGGACTGTGTTATGAGATGATGTCATCCTGTAACAAAGGAAAAGGACTGGAATTCCAACGAGGCGTTTCAGGCAGCTGAGAAAAGTGGGTTCTGTGGGAGAGAGTTTCTCCCTCTGGAGGGAACGCTGAGCTTTGGGACGCTGCAGAACGTTTACATGCAGAAAAAGATAAAACACACTAAAGGTAAAGAGAGAAACTGGAAAAGTGTTTTGGAAAACATGAAGCACAAAAAAAAAGCTGAAATTACAATTTTCCATTTTTAACTGTTAATTTTAACCAGAAGTAATTATTAATATAATTTATTATTTACAGTTTCTCCTAAGCATTTATTTGTAACAGTTCTTTATGATCCATTATTGA
>NW_023495965.1:1517500-1602500 GCF_904425465.1 Colossoma macropomum | reverse complement strand
GCTCCCTCTAAAGCCCCTCCCCAAACACATACAGCCCCTCCCTTCAGAGCTCCCTCTAAAGCCCCTCCCCAAACACATACAGCCCCTCCCTTCAGAGCTCCCTCTAAAGCCCCTCCCCAAAACACATACAGCCCCTCCCTTCAGTGTTCCCTCTAAAGCCCCTCCCCCAAACACATACAGCCCCTCCCTTCAGAGCTCCCTCTAAAGCCCCTCCCCAAAACACACACAGCCCCTCCCTTCAGAGGTCCCTCTAAAGCCCCTCCCCAAAACACATACAGCCCCTCCCTTCAGAGCTCCCTCTAAAGCCCCTCCCCAAACACATACAGCCCCTCCCTTCAGAGCTCCCTCTAAAGCCCCTCCCCAAACACATACAGCCCCTCCCTTCAGAGGTCCCTCTAAAGCCCCTCCCCAAAACACATACAGTTCAAGCTCCTCTCAGGTGGGCAGGCGATTCTGGGGGGCTTTGATTTTCACCCTCCCGTCTTTGTGCAGGATTTAGCGGCTAAGCTAACCGTACCTGCCTGCAGTGAATCAGACCCACAGGCTGAGACGTGAGGCCAGTTCAGTTCTGATCTGAATGTCAATATAAACATAAACACAAATATAAATCAGACGGGCGGCGGATCAGCGCTGCTGCGTCAGGCGCAGACGGGCTGCGGATCAGCGCTGCTGCGTCAGGTCCAGGCTGGATGGAACATTCCATTCAAATATTCACTGCAGTTTTGTTGCGAAACTCAGGAAACGGCTCGGATTTCAGCGGAGAAACACAGAGAGTCTGTCAGAGCAGCAGGACTGAATATGGAAATGTAAATGAAACACAGCAAATGTGTTTTACACCAACAACACAGCACCAACCCTACAGTATTAAAGACTAACTGACGGTCTGATCTGCTCAACACACAACACAACAACCCACAAAGAGCCGCATCCTGCAGGTTATTTATACGGCCTTTAAACTCAGCCGGAACAGACGGAAATAAAACAGCGTGCGATGGTTTTTATAACTGTGCTGGTTGATCGAGGCTGTTCTGTTACCCTCAGAACAGACGGAGAACAGAGCTCTGACACACAGAGGAACCGGGTTCTGTTTATTTTACACTGTGAAGAAGAATCAGAATCAGAACTTTTTTCTCCAAAACATTCTATAATCACAGAATAATAAACTGATATAAAACGCTTAGAAACAAACAAACAAACTACAAAGTTAAATGTAAACACTACAAACTAGACACTGTTCAAAATCAGAATAACTACAGAAACTAACTGCAGGAAATGCAGATCAACATATTTATGTCTGTATGTCTGTCTGTATGTCTGTCTGTATGTCTGTCTGTATACCTGTATGCCTGTCTGTATGTCTGTCTGTATGCCTGTCTGTACGTCTGTCTGTATACCTGTATGCCTGTCTGTATACCTGTATGTCTGTCTGTATACCTGTATGCCTGTCTGTATGTCTGTCTGTATACCTGTATGCCTGTCTGTATGTCTGTCTGTATACCTGTCTGTATGCCTGTCTGTATGTCTGTATGCCTGTCTGTATGCCTGTCTGTATGCCTGTCTGTATGTCTGTCTGTATACCTGTATGCCTGTCTGTATGCCTGTCTGTATGTCTGTATGCCTGTCTGTATGCCTGTCTGTATGTCTGTCTGTATGTCTGTCTGTATACCTGTATGCCTGTCTGTATGTCTGTCTGTATGTCTGTATGTCTGTCTGTCTGTATACCTGTATGTCTGTCTGTATGCCTGTCTGTATGTCTGTCTGTATGTCTGTCTGTATGTCTGTATGCCTGTCTGTATGTCTGTCTGTATGTCTGTCTGTATATCTGTCTGTATGTCTGTCTGTATACCTGTATGCCTGTCTGTATGTCTGTCTGTATACCTGTATGCCTGTCTGTATGTATGTCTGTATGCCTGTCTGTATGTCTGTCTGTATGTCTGTATGCCTGTCTGTATGCCTGTCTGTATGTCTGTCTGTATACCTGTATGCCTGTCTGTATGTCTGTCTGTATGTCTGTCTGTATATCTGTCTGTATGTCTGTCTGTATACCTGTATGCCTGTCTGTATGTCTGTCTGTATACCTGTATGCCTGTCTGTATGTATGTCTGTATGCCTGTCTGTATGTCTGTCTGTATGTCTGTATGCCTGTCTGTATGCCTGTCTGTATGCCTGTCTGTATGCCTGTCTGTATGTCTGTCTGTATGTATGTCTGTATGCCTGTCTGTATGTCTGTCTGTATGTATGTCTGTATGTATGTCTGTCTGTCTGTCTGTCTGTCTATCTGTATGTCTGTCTGTACGTCTGTCTGTCTGTCTGTATGTATGTCTGTGTCTGTCTGTATGTCTGTCTGTCTGTCTATCTGTCTGTCTGTATGTCTGTCTGTCTGTCTGTCTGTCTATCTGTATGTCTGTGTCTGTCTGTATGTCTGTCTGTCTGTTTATCTGTATGCCTGCCTGTCTGTCTGCCTGTCTGTCTGTCTGTCTGTCTGTATGCAGGTACCTGTGCGGGTTCGTGTTTCTGTTAAACTCTGCAGCGTTGAGTCTAAACTGGAAGCTGAAAGTCAGACTTTAAAGTGGTCTGATAAAGCTGCTGCTATGGAATTCAAGATGGCTGCCAAGGTGTTGTTAGGCCTTCGCTATGGAATCCCAGGTGGTTACTAAGGTGTTGCTAGGCCGTCGCTATGTTATCCAATGTGATTGCTAAGGTGTTGGTAGGCTATTGCTATGGTGTTGCTGGGCCGTTGCTATGGTATTATAGGTGGTTGCTAGGCAGTTGCTATTGCTTGTTTCTTTTCTTGCTCTGTTGTTTTTTGTTCACACTGTAAAGCACTTTGAGCTGCATTTTAAGTGTATGGCAAATATGGTTTACTATCATTATTATTATTGTTATTGTTATTATTATTATTATTATTATTGTCAAATGAGCTGTAGTTCCTCATGAACACGTGGTGCGCAGACATACAACAGCTTCTTTTCCATCACAGCCTCTTATAGAGGTAACAGTAAACAAAGAGCTCTGATGACTGATCACTCGCTCTCACTGTGCTGGATGTTTTATCACACTGTATCCATTTCACTCGCAACGGCACATCAAAGTACATTTTTAAATATTGATATATTTATCCACAATATATTGCCGCATCAATACCCCGAACACGGACCTGTCCGTGTCCAGAGTGGTCTTAAAGGAGGGGGGGCGAGGGGACTCAGTTGGCGAGGGGACTCAGTTGGCGGGGGGGGGCCGGGGGGGGGGTTCCTCTAGGAATAATACTGTTTGTGTGTAAAACATTCAGCGTTATTAACTGTGATTTCTCTTCACTGTAGTTATTCTTTAGCGCTGGTTTAACCCACTGGCCACTGACTCCGGTCTGTAGTGTCCAGTCTCTGTTTTAGACTGTATATTAGAACCATTACCTGTTAAAGTCATCTCAAACACACCCCCCCCCCATCCCGCAGAGAGATCAGTCTCAGGAGGTTGATGCCATCTCAGCATGGCATGGAGCCGCTCGCTGGAACCGGTGAATTATTAAAGACGGACGACGATGCGGCCATTTCTCCTCAGTGAAGCTGTTTCAGAAAATATCCTGCAGCAGAAAAGCAGAGCAGCTCCGCTCATACAGGGGGCGGCTAAGCTAACACGGCTAATCTGGACAGAGGTTAGCAGAAAACTGCACTCTGGGTTCTGGGCTTTGAGGAAACATCTCCTGAGGAACGTTGAGCTCTGAGGTCCTGCAGGGTTTGTGGTGTGAAAACAGAAGGAGATTTAACTGATTTAATCTTAATCCGCCAACCAAACTCCTCCAGTCAGGTCCGCACAGCGTGAGGTAGAAGATTCTGCTGAAAAAAGCAAACAGACCGACAGAGAGACGTCCTCTGTAGTCCTGACCTGAAGAACATGGTAGAATGCGTCTGGTCTGACGGCTCAGAGGGATTTAGATTAATCTAAGCAGGTTAAGAGTAACGATATACAGATAATCCACCATCTCCAGCACCCACACAGGTAGGCTAATGGCTAACTCCATTAGCGCTGAGGATCACATTTCACTTTCCCGCAGGAAGTACACAGGCGTGACCGAACCTGCGTCCAGTCCGAGAACACAGGCTCCAACACAGGCTCCTTAAACCCCACCCTGCCTGGAGGTCAGCTGAGCTGGACACCTGCTTAATGGACCTGAGGAACATTAGCCTTCAGCACAGCTGAAGGTCAAAGCTGAGGGTCACAGTATGACAAACTCATATAGAATAATAACCAGCGATCAGTAACTGATGTGCAGTGCCTAATATCCAGTGTCCAGCACCCAGTGCCCAATACGCAGTGCCCAGTTCCTGCTCAGTGTCTGTCACCAATACATAATGGTCGATGCCCAGGAGGTACTGCAAACACACTGTAAATGCAATGCACATGCACTGTACAGTCACTGTAACAACACTGTACACACACTGGTAACAACACTGTACAAACACTGTTAACAATACTGTGCACACTATACCACACTGTAAACACACTGTACCACACTGTGACAACACTGTAAACACACTGGTAACAACACTGTAAACACACTGGTAACAACACTGTAAACACACTGTAACAACACTGTAAACACACTGTAACAACACTATAAACACACTGGTAACAACACTATAAACACACTGTAACAACACTGTAAACACACTGGTTAAAACACTAAGCACACTGTAAACACACTGGTAACAAAACTGTAAACACACTGGTAACAACACTATAAATATACTGTACCACACTGTAAACATTCTGGACCACACTATAAACATACTGTAGCACACTGTAACAACACTGTGCAAACACTGTTAACAATACTGTGCACACTATACCACACTGTAAACACACTGTATCACACTGTGACAACACTGTAAACACACTGTAACAACACTGTAAACACACAGGTAACAACACTATAAATATACTGTACCACACTGTAAACATTCTGGACCACACTATAAACATACTGTAGCACACTGTAACAACACTGTCAACACACACAATGTAAAGACACTGTAAATACACTGTCTACACAAACACTGGCAACACAATGTAACTACACTGTAACTGCACTGTCTCCACACACTAGTAACACATTGTAAACATGTTGTAAACTAGGGTTGGGTTGATGCCATCATCCACAGCTGACAGGCATCACAATGTCAACATCATGACGGCAACATTCTGGAAGCCCCTCCCAGTGTGTGTTCGTTATGAAGGCCAGTCTGCCACTGTCTGATTTGCCACACACTGAGGTGGATTTCGTCACATCGCAAACCATCATGCACCGCGCACTGTAGCAGAGCTCTCCACTGAAATGACCAGCATGCAGCGAACGTCACAAAGCACCTGCTGCACCATTTAAGGTGGAACGAGAAAATTCAAACAGGACGCTGGAGAATAAAACGCCTCAGGTAGGATAGTCTGTAACAAAGAGCGCCAGGCTAACCGTTAGCTGCAGCTAGCAGAGTTTGAGTGTTTCCCTTGTGCTCTTCACGTTGTTTCTTCACAAGTGTTTCTTGCAATTTTGAACCACCCACTTCACAGTATCTAGCACTCAAGCAGTTTTTATCTAGCTAGCACTCATTAAAAGTATCTAGCACTGCCGAAACATGGACAGAAAGGGAAAACCTGCGGCCGGCGGTGCAGAGAAGGCCGCAAAGTGTGCTAGAATAACGGATTTATTTAAATCCCCCGAACCGCCCTCCGAAGTCATCGTAAGGTGCAACAGACTTCCCCATAGAATTCACCTTATGCCAGTTAGGCAAACATCACCCAAGCCTGGTGTAAACACACTGTAACTACACTGTCCTTACACACTGGTAACACACTGTAAGCCCAATGTAAACACGCTGTGCACACAAACAGGTATAAACATGTCATAACTACACTGTCCACACACAATGGTAATGCACTGTAACCGTACTGTAATTGCACTGTAAACACTATCTGCACACACTGTAAACACACTGTAAGCACACTATCCACACACACTGTAAACACACTGTATCCGCACACACCGTAAACACACTGTAAGCACACTATCCACACACACTGTAACCACACACCGTAAACACACTGTAAGCTCACTATCTGCACACACTGTAAACACACTGTAAGCACACTATCCACACACACTGTAACCACACACTGTAAACACACTGTAAGCACACTATCCACACACACTGTAAACACGCTGTAAGCACACTACGCATACACACTGTAAGCACACTCTCTGCACACACTGTAAGCACACTGTAAGCACACTATCTGCACACACTGTAAAAACACTGTAAGCTCACTATCCAGACACACTGTAAACACACTGTAAGCACACTATCCACACACACTGTAAACACACTGTAAGCACACTATCTGCACACACTGTAAAAACACTGTAAGCACACTATCTGCACACACTGTAAAAACACTGTAAGCACACTATCTGCACACACTGTAAAAACACTGTAAGCACACTATCTGCACACACTGTAAAAACACTGTAAGCTCACTCTCCATACACACTGTAAACACACTATCTGCACACACTGTAAACACACTGTAAACACACTATCCACAAACACAGTAAACACACTGTACGCACACTATCTGCATACACTGTAAGCACACTATCCACACACACTGCAAACTGCGCTGTCTGCACACACTGGTAACACACTGTAAACAAATCATGAAAATATTTTAATCACACTACCAACAGACAGCAGGCACTGCAAACACACTGTAAAAACAGTGTCCTTAGACGCTGGTAACACGCTAAATGTACTTTAATTACACTGTAAACACACTGGTAACACACTGTTACACTGTAAAAACAATATAAACACACTATCAATACAGTGTCCACACAAACCGGTGTCAGCACACACTGGTAATACACTGTAAACACACTGTAACTAAACTCACAGCACATACTGCACTGTACCTACACTGTACTCACTGTACTCACACTGTACACTCACTGTCTAAAACTAAAACAAGCTGAAACACGTTCCTGCAGGATCACACTGAAGCACATGTAGATGAGTGGACGAGTGGATGAGTGGATGAGTGGATGAGTAGATGAGTGGATGAGTAGATGAGTGGACGAGTAGACGAGTGGATGAGTGGATGAGTAGATGAGTGGATGAGTGGATGAGTAGATGAGTGGATGAGTGGATGAGTGGATGAGTAGATGAGTGGATGAGTGGATGAGTAGATGAGTCCACTCATCTACTCATCCAGTAGATGAGTATTGTGTTGGTGCTACTATGTTTCCCCACAGTTCACCAGTACACACCCCCGAGCTCAGAGCACTGCCCGTTTAGCCCCGTTTGACCCGGTTTAGCCCGGATTTAGCCCCGATTTACAGCTGGCTTTACCTTGTAGACATCTCCGTAGGTTCCGCTGCCTATCCTCTGGATCAGCTCGAAGTCCTCCTGAGGGTTCCGCCTGGACAGGTCACAGCTGGAGCTCATCCTGACCGAATCTCCTCACAGCGCGGCTAAACCTGCGCCTTACGCACTGCCCTCACGCGCGCTCACTAATCGGCATGAAACTAAACATAAACAACAACAACAACAACACAATCTCAGCCTGACTTCACTACTTTACTTTAACATGGCTTCCTCCGAACCACACTGCGCATGCGCAGAAGCCAGCTGGTCTGTTCAGCGGGAGAGCGGGCGCACTCCAATAACGCGCTCCGAGTTGCGCACTAGGTAGGGCACCTACGAAGTGTGCACTCCTGTTCTAAGTATCCACGCTCAGCTAGCCGGCAGAAATCCTGAAGACGTTCTGGCCAGTATTATCTAGAACACTCTCTGTTCTGCGCATGTGTGTTTTGAGGGTGCATGTTTCCGTGCGTTCAGTTCCTTTTCGAACTTTCCGTTCCACCTTAAATGGTTCAGCAGTTACATTGTGGCGCCTGCCCCATTTAAGGTGGAACGTAAAGTTCGAACAAGAAGCCTCATGCTGCGCTTCTCCTATCGGCTGCTCAGACTGCAGGGGGGCGGGGCTTTGCTTGTGGGTTATTTTCACCCTTTTTTTATTGGTGCACGAGGATACCGGCCTCTTCATCATCATCATCATCATCATCATCATCATCTGCTTCTCTTCTTCAGAGCGGTTCGGTCTGTGTGCATCTGTGTGCCCCTCGCGCCTGCTTGGCCCCGCCCCACCGCTATTGTTGGCTCTGCACAGGCAGCAACCTTCACACGCGCACACGCGCGCGCGCTCACCGTGCTCACTGCACCGCGAGATGAGCCTGAGCTGGACGCAGGATTGTATTCCTCCTCCTCCTCATCATCATCACCTTCGTTCTCTCGCGCGCACGGACAAAGAAGACACCGGACACTAACAGAGAGAGAGAGAGAGAAAGAGGGAGAGAGAGAGAGAGAGGGAGGGAGGTTGTGAGTACACGAGAGAGGAGAAGAAACGAGAAAAGGGGAAAGGAGAGAGAGAAAGAGAGAGAGACACTATTAGAGAGATATATAGTTAAAAAGAGAGAGAGAGTGTGTGTGTGTGTGGGAGAGAGAGAGAGAGAGAGAGGGAGAGAGAGAGATAGAAAAAGGCGAAGGAAAGGCGCGCGCGCTCCGGTTGGGCGTAGCATATGGCCGTGGCTCGATAGAGAGCGTGCAGGTTTGCGCGGTGGAGAATGTGAGCGCGCGTGAGCGAGCGATGGACGCTCGAGAGCGCGTCCCCGCCCTGTACGCGCGTCTGAGAGCGACAGACAGACCGACGGATCGGCTCTCGTGTTAGACTGACAGACTGACCAAGAGTGACCAGAGTGATGATGGAGCGGTGCGTTCCCGCGCTCTCGGTGTGCGTGAGCGCGCTTTCCCTGCTCCTCCTCCTCCTCGCGCTCTGCTCCGACCACTGGTACGAGACGGACACGCGCAGGCACAAGCGGAACTGTGACCGGAAGGGCTCGGACTCCAACGACCAGAAGAACCGCGACATGCCCATCTACCACCTGCCGCTGGTGGAGGGGGGCGCGCGTCGCGGGGGGGCGCTCGCGAGGCCCATCCACGTGGGCAGCCCTGAGGAGGAGCTGCTGGAGAACTGGAGGGCCATCGCTGGACTGGGCATCCTGGAGACCGAGTGCGGAAGACCGCTGTTCCCCACGCACTCGGGCCTGTGGAGGAAGTGCTACTTCCGGGGGAGGGACCGCGACATAGACACGCTCATTAGCAAAGGTGAGGAGGGCGGGGTCATCAGTACAGGTAAGCGTACGGGGTGGGGGGTATATGGAGGTGAAGGTGGGAGCCCCTCAGTCTGTAGTCCATGTAACGTCCATATAAGGAAGTCCAGGTCTAAGCCGTTCATCTCTATGTGAGAAATGTCCGATATCGCCCCCCTGTGGTGATCGAGTACCTTTTACCTCCGAACATCACTGCGGCGTCTGAATTACAGCCGTCAAATACTGAGAATGCTAACAGCTAACGCTCCATCGAACTGCTCCACCCAAATACGCCGACGCTTCGAACAACACAGACACAGATACAGCAAACCGCTTCCAGAGCATCGCAGCAGGGGGCGCTACAGCGACAGCCAAACCTGTTCACTCAGCTAAACATAAATACGCCTGCAGAAGCAGTGAAGCGGCGCTCAGTCCTCTCGTGTCGGCGAGTTTGGAACGTGCTGGGGAGGTGGGGTCATTTCCTCCGCAGGCCCCAGGCGGCCGCGTGAGGAGCCGCTGCTGATGTGTACAGAGTGCTAATGAAATGGGCAGCAGTGCTGGTTCACTTATAGCATGATTAGCATTTTCACTGCTTAATGACCTTCATTCATTTCCCCACAGAGGGAGACGGCTCAGACCCAGAGCTCCTATTTGGAGTGGGGGGCAGGATGTAGACATGCTAATTAATAAAGGGAAACACGTGGGGTAGATTTGGGGGGACTGCACCATGAGGGGTAGATTTGGGGGAGACTGCACCATGTGGGGTAGATTTGGGGGGGACTACACCATGTGGGTTAGGTTTGGGGGGGAATGAACCATGTGGGGTACATTTGGGGGGGACTGCACCATGTTGAGTAGATTTGGGGGGGACTGCACCATGTTGAGTAGATTTGGGGGGGACTGTACCATGTGGGGTAGATTTGGGGGGGACTGCACCATGTGGGTTAGGTTTGGGGGGGAATGCACCATGTGGGGTAGATTTGGGGGAGGAGACTGCACCATGTTGAGTAGATTTGGGGGGACTGTACCATGTGGGGTAGATTTGGGGGGGACTACACCTTGTTGAGTAGATTTGGGGGGGACTGTACCATGTGGGGTAGATTTGGGGGGGACTACACCATGTGGGGTAGATTTGGGGGGGACTGTACCATGTGGGGTAGATTTGGGGGGGAATGCATCATGTGGGGTAGATCTGGGGGGACTGCACCATGTGGGGTAGATATGGGGGGGAATGCATCATGTGGGGTAGATTTGGGGGGACTTCACCATGTGGGGTACATTTGGGGGAGGAGACTGCACCATGTGGGGTAGATTTGGGGGGCTCTGCACCGTGTGGGGTAGATATGGGGGGACTGCACCATGTGGGGTAGATTTGGGGGGCTCTGCACCATGTGGGGTAGATTTGGGGGGGAATGCATCATATGGGGTAGATCTGGGGGGGGACTTCACCATGTGGGGTAGATATGGGGGAGGAGACTGCACCATGTGGGGTAGATATGGGGGGACTGCACCATGTGGGGTAGATTTGGGGGGGACTGCACCATGTGGGGTATATATGGGGGGACTGCACCATGTGGGGTAGATATGGGGGGACTGCACCATGTGGGGTAGATTTGGGGGGCTCTGCACCATGTGGGGTAGATTTGGGGGGGAATGCATCATATGGGGTAGATCTGGGGGGGACTTCACCATGTGGGGTAGATATGGGGGAGGAGACTGCACCATGTGGGGTAGATATGGGGGGACTGCACCATGTAGGGTAGATTTGGGGGGACTGCACCATGTGGGGTATATATGGGGGGACTGCACCATGTGGGGTAGATATGGGGGGACTGCACCATGTGGGGTAGATATGGGGGGACTGCACCATGTGGGGTATATATGGGGGGACTGCACCATGTGGGGTAGATCTGGGGGCTCTGCACCATGTGGGGTAGATATGGGGGGACTGCACCATGTAGGGTAGATTTGGGGGCTCTGCACCATGTGGGGTAGATTTGGGGGCTCTGCACCATGTGGGGTAGATTTGGGGGGGACTGCACCATGTGGGGTAGATTTGGGGGAGGAGACTGCACCATGTGGGGTAGATATGGGGGGACTGCACCATGTGGGGTAGATATGGGGGCTCTGCACCATGTGGGGTAGATATGGGGGGACTGCACCATGTGGGGTAGATATGGGGGCTCTGCACCATGTGGGGTAGATATGGGGGGACTGCACCATGTGGGGTAGATATGGGGGCTCTGCACCATGTGGGGTAGATATGGGGGCTCTGCACCATGTTGGGTAGATATGGGGGGACTGCACCATGTGGGGTAGATATGGGGGAGGGACTGCACCATGTGGAGTAGATATGGGGGGACTGCACCATGTGGGGTAGATATGGGGGCTCTGCACCATGTGGAGTAGATATGGGGGGACTGCACCATGTGGGGTAGATATGGGGGGACTGCACCGTGTTGTGAGTGGAGATGGTGGTGGGGTCATTAGTGGTGGTGGTCTGTAGAACTGAGACATACAGATTGATCATAAATATTAACTGGTATAAAATATTGATTGATTATAGGAGGTGAGCGCTGAGTCGGCTGTAGGTCTGTGTTGCGGCGCGGTGGCGCTGTGTTATGTTGTACATACAGTATAAACTGTAGTTTCTTTGTTGGTCAGCTCAGTAGAGTCTCAGTGAGGGGAGCGCGGTGGACACTGGAGCAGCCGGACGCTCTCTTTAATTTCTTGGGCACGTAACGCGGCACACCTCCTCTTTCACCTTCACTCTCGCTCGGCTTTGAAGCTGCAGATGAAAAGATGAAAGTGTGAAGGTGAGAGCGGGTGAGGGAATTGGATCTGATTGGCGGTCGATGGAGATTAGGAGGTGACGGCCGCGTGAGGGATGAGAGCCGACCGCTGTGGGTCAGACGACCTTCAGCTTCACCTTTAAATCCTCGCGCTGACCAGTTACACAGCTGTGTTCACCTCAGTGCAGATCTATGAGCTCAGTGCAGAAAACAGCCGTGAGACCCTCGTTTCTCCGCCGCGGTAACTTTACAGGAGAGAAGAGACGGTCTGAACTCCGACGCACGTTCATGTCAGGAGATTATAAAGTAAAATCATAGATCATTTCATCATTAAACGTCCACAGAGTAAAGAGTGAAGAGTCTGACTCAGATCTCAGGCCTGTAGAGGAGACTCATGTGTTTGTATTCAGTTTAATGCAGTTATTTCATTAATCAGTTACACGACTCTCCAGGTATAATGTGGAGGTGGACTCTTCTGAGGTGTAGCCGTTACACAGTGAACTATATGATCATACAGTTATTGTTTATGTGCTATGATAAGGTAATTACTGTATTATAAGGTAATTACTGTATTATAAGGTATATACGGTATTATAAAGTATATGCTGTATTTTAAGGTATATACGGTTTTCTAATCCCAGTAGTGTTTCAGTGTTTTAGTACAGAATATAATAACATACTGCACTATTTTCTACTAACAGGAAGTGCTGAAGTTACGTTGCTATGGTACCATATGCATGCGTCATATTCAGTAGCAGCGCTGTGATAAAAACGTGTTTATCAGTTCATAGTTTTCATTAAAGGCTCTTTTTATTATATTCTCTTGTTTCTGCAGTTTGATGATGAACTCGCTAGTTAGCTCGACGTTCTTTCAGATGCGGAGGTGCTCTAGACACAGTGAGGGGTTTCTCCGGTCAGGGTTAACGGAGTTGAAGGACGCCGTGGTCAGTGTGTGTGACCTTCCCGCCGGTCAGCGTGTGTGTGCTGGTGCAGTGTTCGGAGCTGCAGAGCTGCACGGCAGCCAAATCTGAGCTGAGGAAACTGAGGCAGAAATAACAACAGAAGGTCAGCCAGCGGGGGGCAGCGGTGAGACCTGCGGGACAGACTGGCAGGAACAGGACAGACACAGATAAACATAATAATACAGATACAACAACAACAATAACAGCGTGAAAACAGACGCAGACACTGGAAGGAAATAAGTGGCTAGGAATGAAGTCCTGAATGTGTGTTTGTGCTTTAGGGGTTACAAAGAAGACTAATACATCCAGTAGCTCACTAATATATTCACTGACTCACTAATCATACCTATTAACTCACTAATATATCCACTAATTCACTAATATGCCCACTAACTCACTAATATACCTATTAACTCACTAATATATCCACTAATTCACTAATATACCTATTAACTCACTAATATATCCAATAGTTCACTAATACATTCACTTATTCACTAATATATCTACTAACTCACTAATATACCCACTGACTCACTAATATATTCACTAACTCACTAATATACCTATTAACTTATTAATTTGTCCACTAATTCACTAATATACCCACAAGCTCATCAATATATCCACTGACTGACTAATATACCTACTAATTGACTAATATATCCACTACCTCACTAGTGTCCCCAAAAGCTCACTAACACATTCACTTATTCACTAATATATTGACAAACTCACTAATATACCCACTGGTTCATTAATGTACTCACTAATTTACTAATATATCCACTGATTCACCAAATTATCCACAAGCTCACTAATATACCTACTAGCTCACTAATATATCCAGAAGCTCACTAATATATCCACTAACTCACTAATATACCCTCTACCTCACTAATGTACCCACTAACTCACTAATATACCCTCTACCTCACTAATGTACCCACTAACTCACTAACATACCCTCTACCTCACTAATGTACCCACTAACTCACTAATATACCCTCTACCTCACTAATGTACCCACTAACTCACTAATATACCCCTCTACCTCACTAATGTACCCACTAACTCACTAATATACCCTCTACCTCACTAATGTACCCACTAACTCACTAATATACCCTCTACCTCACTAATGTACCCACTAACTCACTAATATACCCTCCTCTACCTCACTAATGTACCCACTAACTCACTAACATACCCTCTACCTCACTAATGTACCCACTAACTCACTAACATACCCTCTACCTCACTAATGTACCCACTAACTCACTAATATACCCTCTACCTCACTAACGTACCCACTAACTCACTAATATACCCTCTACCTCACTAACGTACCCACTAACTCACTAACACATCCCCTGGTTGGCTAATATAGTCACTGTTCTGCTAATACATCCAGTAATGGACTAATATATGAACTACCTCACTGATACGTGTTATGTATCAGTAGTTTACCAATGTTTCCACTCGTGAACTAGCGTATCCACTAGTATGCAGTTGTATCCACTAGTTGGCGCTGTGGGCAGTGTTAGGAACATAGCGGGGGTGTGAGCAGTAGTTAGCGTGCAGGAGGATCCTGAAAGCAGCTTTTCTGCTGATGTCAGAGCAGCGAGGCTCCACGTTCAACACTAAATAAGAATCTGATGTGTTAAATAATGTCTACTCAGTCTCAGCGACGCGGAGGGGAATGCGAGTGTGCGGAGTGGAGGGATGGAGGATCTCCGCCGCCGTGGCTCTCCGTGAGCGAGCGCTGCGCTGGTGTGTGTTGTGTGCTGATGTGTTTTCAGGCTGCAGTGTCAGCACTTTTTTCTCTGCAGTGCTGCCGTGTTTCCACTCCAGCTGCTGACCGCTCTGATCTGACCGCAGGTATTGCAGACCGCTGCACTTCTGTCAAATACCATTTCTCTCAGCCCATCCGGCTCCGGAACATTCCGCTCAACCTCACCCGGACCATCCAGCAGGACGAGTGGCACCTCTTACGTAAGCACACACGCCCCACACACCTGCACCGCTAAAGCGGGGGTTCCAGTTTCTACCCCAAATATAGTCCATCAAGACGCGTTTGGTGTCTGAAGTTTGCTTCTTTAGTTTTAGCGCTGGAGCTAACAAGTAATAGAAGCTTATACCCCACCAGTTAGCATGGTGCTAACTGCTGAGTTGATACTCTGCGTCAACTGTTTATGGTTGAAACAGCTGCGTTTCAAAATAAAGTGTAAATGTCATCTAATTATGGATTATAATTAATTACATATCTAATTAGTTATCAAATAAAGTGTGATATTTCATTCATACCAGTGAGTGTAAAATGTAAAACAGCTATTGGAAAAATTGTTAATCACTGGTATTTATGACAGTGGAGTGGAGCTGAGTGTGGTGCTAGCTCTAACTTAGCTAGCAGGCCGATTTGAAAGTTTTGCAAGCCGGATTTCGGGCCGGTCATCAGAGAGTCTGATGTGTTTCGTCCCTTAGGAAACACCTACTTCGACAGGAAAGGGCCGTTTGACTGGCACACAAAATAGCCAATCACAGGCTGCTGTTTTAGCATAACGTCTGCAGGCAGGGGATGTTTTAAATTGAGGTTGCAGCCAAAGCAAACTGCCTGTGTCAGTGCCGGTTTTAACTGCCCTCGTCCACTTGGCCTCGTCATTTCCCCTCGGGGTGGGGTGTCTCCAACACCTCAAGTGAAGTTTTTTAGATCCGAGTGAACAAACTTCAGCAGAACTTACCCAGAAACCATTGTGATCTGATTCATTTCCCATTTCAAACCTGGAATAATGGCACAGCAGAAAAGCACCTTTTCAAAGTCACAGCATTTGATTTGCTGGGCTTTGGGCCGCAAACCACTCCCTCCGTTATACAGGGCGGCTGATAGGGCTTCATCACTTCACTCTGCTAGCTGGCTAGTTAGCCTGCTAACAGCTTCTCAGCTAACAACAACAAGAAAGGCACTGCGCCCGGTTCTACCCCAAACTTTATAGCCTGACAAAGTAATTACTCACAAACGTTCCATACGTAATGCTTACATTTCGCAAAATAGGGTTTGGCGTTGCAAAGTTTGTATAGCTAGGCTGTTAGCTCACTGCGGCTAACCTGCCGAGGGGGAGTGCGTTCTGTGCCACAGAGCTTTCTCACTTAACAGCTGCTAAGAAAACTGCTTCACAGGAAACTCTCGAATAAAATGTGAAATGAAATTCAGACTTTTTTCAGTCCAGTGATCATATCTCAGTCTGAATCCACCTGCAGGAGTGCGTTCACACGCCTGCGCAGATAACCAATCAGAATGCATCTCAAAAGTTGTGGCCGGCTTTGCGGGCGATGGACACCAGACTCTCTGTACGTCTACTTGTAGAGCAGCTGAGGCTGAGATTAGATGCTCCACTGACACGAATTTAGAGGATAAATACCAAAACACAAAAAATTGTTCTGACAGAAGTGATACATAAATAAAGTACTGGGTAGCAAAAATTCATAAAAATGTTTGTCAGGCTCTGTTTTTTACTGTTAGAGAGACTATTTAAAATATTTATTTGAAGATTGCAGCGGCACACACTTTACACGCTTTACACACTTTACACGCTTTACACACTTTACACACTTTACACTTTACATGCTTTACGCACTTTACACACTTTACACACTTTACACACTTTACACACTTTACACACTTTACACACTTCACACTTTACATGCTTTACGCACTTCACACTTTACACACTTTACACACTTCACACTTTACATGCTTTACACTTTATACACTTTACACAATACACTTTACACACTTCACACTTTACACACTTCACACTTTACATGCTTTACACACTTCACACTTTACACACTTTACACACTTCACACACTTTACATGCTTTACGCACTTCACACTTTACACACTTCACACACTTTACACACTTTACACGCTTTACACTTTACATGCTTTACATGCTTTACACTTTATACGCTTTACACACTACACTTTACACACTTCACACTTTACATGCTTTACACACTACACACTTTACACACTTTACACACTTCACACTTTACATGCTTTACACACTACACACTACACGCTTTACACACTTCACACTTTACACACTTTACACACTTTACACACTTCACACTTTACACACTTCACACTTTACATGCTTTACACACTACACACTACACACTTCACACTTTACATGCTTTACACACTACACGCTTTACACACTTCACACTTTACACACTTTACACACTTTACACACTTCACACTTTACACACTTTACTCTGCTGCTCATCTGCAGCGCACAGACCTCATTAAACAAAACAGTCACTTCCTAAAACCTTTTACTACATAAAGGCACAGTTTGCAGCAGCAAACATTCAACTTCATATTCATACAATTCATAACTACAAACGTACATCCATCAGTGAGATCCTGCTGGTGTGGGTTATGTGCGAATAGCTCCCCTTGTGGTGAATCTTCAGACTGCCAAACATGGCTTCATGCTGACTTGCGGATATACTGTTTATGATTCAGATTAATAGAGAATGTCAATTTTAATTGATTATTATTTTAAATGGGTGATTGATTCTAATCGGATGCTCTGTTATTAGGAGATTGAAGGAGATTTGAAGGAGATATTAGGAGATTTTTTCCCATATGGAAAAATGTGTATTCCAAATGTGTTTAGCAAATATATTTTTGCAATGTTTAAAATTAGCCAAAAAACATATTTCTTAAATATATTTAAAATGTATTTATCAGTATTAGTTATTATCTGTGTTCAGTTGTGTGTAATGAAGGTTCCAGATGTAACTAAACGTTCTTCTGTGATCTGCACTGTACTTTACATTAACCATGTACGTCTGCAGTCAGACTCTCACACACAATGTATTTCACATAAACAAGATATCAGATCATAACTGCATTTTCACAGAGTATCAATACCCACAACACTCGCTTCTGTCCTGATAAAGGATCATTAGATCAGATTTAAAATGAAGATACTGGAACACAAATTCATTTCTAAAGGTATCAGACAGTGAAGAGCATCAGACAGTGAAGAGCATCAGACAGGATTCTGGATATTTTCATACATGTTCAGATGGATTTATAAACACATTTACACAGTTATTTTTGTCTGTGTGTAAAATTTCCACATACATTTTAAAAAAGATGCATTTAAAAATATATTTGATTAATATGGCACAATATTCTGAAATACATTTTAGTGCTTGAATGTATTTCAGTATCGACTTCAGTGAGTTTGAAATGTGTTTCAAGTGTATAAATATTTATTATATATTTATTCCATATGGATGATCTGCTAGTGCAGGAAGTTCTTCCACCATCTGCTGGTTCCTCCTGAAGGCCCACTGAGGAGAGCAGGTGCTGAATGTCGTTCTCTTCTCAGGAATCTTTAATAACTTTCTGGTTGGTAATGCGAGTCGGGCCGCGAGCGCCGCTGCTGTATTTATTGCAACTTTAATGTTTAATGGCGAGCGGCGGTCCGTATGTCTTTGTTCCACACCAGCGCGTCACTGTCCGCCTTCCAGTGTTAATTATGCAGCTCCATCAGCGTCGCTGGAAATAACGTGTTAGCGCTCGCGGTTTGGTGCGAGTTGTGGGCCGTGTGGGCGGTAGTCATGGAGACCGTGTGTGTGTGTTTGTGCAGATCTGCGGCGGATCACAGCCGGGTTCCTGGGCATGGCGGCCGCGGTGCTGCTGTGTGGATCTATCGTGGCTGCAGTCGGATTCTTCTGGGAGGAAAGTCTGACCCAACACGTGTCCGGCCTGCTGTTCCTAATGGCAGGTACACTATCAATGTCTGACTCTATATCTCTCTACCATTCTCTCTCTGTCTCTCTACCTTTCTCTCTCTCTCTCTCTCTCTCTCTCCCACCTGCTGTTCCTAATGGCAGGTACACTATCAATGTCTGACTCTATATCTCTCTACCATTCTCTCTCTGTCTCTCTACCTTTCTCTCTATCTCTCTCTCTCCCATCTGCTGTTCCTAATGGCAGGTACACTATCAATGTCTGACTCTATATCTCTCTACCATTCTCTCTGTCTCTCTACCTTTCTCTCTCTCTCTCTCTCTCTCCCACCTGCTGTTCCCAGTGGAAGGTACACCACATATATGGAAAAAGTATCGGGATCACTGAATTCAGGTGCTTCATTCAGTCTCATTGCCACAGGTGTATAAAATCAAGGTCCCAGCCCTGCAGCCTGCCTTTACACACGTCAGTGAAGGACCGGGTCTAAAGAGCTCACTGAACTCCAGCGTGGTGCTGTAATAGGACGCTACTATTGCAACAAGTCAAGTTCATGAAGTTTCTTCCCTCCTAGATGTTCCACGATCAGCTGTGAGTGTGTTATAGAAAAGTGGAAGCATTTAGGAACCACAGCAACTCAGCCACGAAGTGTCTGACCACGTAAAGTTACAGAGCGCAAAGAGTTCAAACCTCCTCTGGCATCAACATCAGCACTAAAACTGAGCACCGGGAGCTTCACGGCAGGGTTTCCATGGCTGAGCAGCTGCACACAAGCCTAAGATCTCTATGCTCAATGCCAAGCGTCGGATGGAGTGGTGTAAAGTGCCGCCACTGGACTCTGGAGCAGTGGAACCGTGTTCTGAGTGACGAATCAGCTTCTCTATCGGTCAGTCTGATGGACGAGTCTGGGTTTGGCGAATGCCAGGAGAACGTTACCTGCCTGACTGCACTGTGCCAGCTGTAGAGTTTGGTGGAGGAGGGATGATGATATGGGGCTGTTTTTCAGGGGTTGGTCTAGAACCCTTAGTTCCAGTGAAGGGGAATCTTAATGCTTCAGCACCAAGACATTTTGGACAGTTGTACACTTCCAACTTTGTGGAACAGTTTGGGGAAGAACCTTCCTGTTCCAGCATGACTGAGCCCCAGTGACCAAAGCAGCTCCATAAAGACATGGAGTGACCAGTTTGGTGTGGAAGAACTTGACTGACCCTCACAGAGCCCTGACCTCAACCCCACTGAACACCTTTGGGATGAACTAGAACGGAGATTGTGAGCCAGACCCTCTCGTCCAACATCAGTGTCTGACCTCACTAATGCTCTTCTGGATGAATGGGCAGAAATTCCCACAGACTCTCCAACATCTTGTAGAAGCTTCCCAGAAGAGTGGAAGCTGTTAGAGCTGCAAAGAGGTACCAACTCCATATTAATGCCTCTGGGTTTAGAATGGGATTCATTAAAGCTCCTGTAGAGGTGATGTGGAGGCATCCCAATACTTAGTGTACATATGTGTGTGTGTGAATAGATGCGCACAGAACTTCGGTGTTCTTTCCTCTGCGCTGTTTTCCATCTCTCTGTCCAACTGTGGCTCGATTTCTGGCTCATTCTAACACAATAACAGGTGCACTGTCTCTCTCTCTCTCTATCTCTCTCTCGCTCTCTCTGTCTCTCTTTCTCTCTCTCCCTCCCTCTCTGTCTCTGTCTCTCTCTCTCTCTCTCTCTTTCTCCCCCTTCTCCCTCTCCCACCCCCCCACCATCTCTGTGGTTTTTAATCTCTTATTCTCTGTGTCGTTCTGTCAGCACTTTCTTTCTTCTTTTCATCTCTCGTGTCCTCTTTTCTTCGCTGTACTGTTTTCCTAAGACATTAAAAGGTCAGACAGCTTAGATCTGTTTCTCTCACGCTCCAAAAATTCACCCCAAGTTCCAAAAAAGATCCCAAATTCCAATACAAGTTCCCAAATTCCAGATAATGATCCAGAATACCCAAAATATCCCAAATTCCTCTAAAATCCCAAATGAAGCCCCCAGAATGTCGTGGTGAAGAGGATGCTGTGTATGTATTGTGGTGAAGAGCCTCTGTCAGTCCTGCTGCTGCTTCTGGGCTGTGATGTGTTGCTGTGTGTCGTGTTTGTGTTTTTCAGGAATCTTCTGTACGATCTCTCTGTGCACGTACGCCGCGAGCGTGTCGTACGATCTCTCCCGGAATCCTCCCTTCATTTACGGTCTGCCGGCGGACGTGGATCACGGATACGGCTGGTCCATCTACAGCGCGTGGGTCAGTCTGGGGCTAACCGTGGCGTCCGGCTGCTTCTGCACCACCTACCCTTTCCTGAGCCACGGCAAAGCGCTGCGCTCCAAAACCGCCCGCGAGTCAGCCGTCTGAGAGAGAGAGAGAGAGAGAGAGAGAGAGAGAGAGAGAGAGAGAGAGAGAGCGCCCCCCGCAGGACCGGAGGACTTACGGCCTCAGCACAGCTCCAGACGCCTCACTGGACTTCACTGTCCGCTCCTCTCTGAAAGACTCAAATGAGTGTGGAGGTGTATGAGCGCCCCCTGGAGGAGATCTAACACACACACACACACACACACACACACACACACTAGGGCAGTAGGAGAGCGTGAGCTCTCAGACTGCTGGGCTGTCAGGTGGACGGTGATGTAGTTTGTTGTTTGTTGGTTTTTGTTGTGGTTTTGTGGTTGCAAAACACACACACACACACACACACACACACACACATCCACCAGGCGGCAAGCTGGACTGGACGCACGTCTGAAATCCTGTTATTTTTCGTGGTCAGCTGGTCACTGAAACTGGACAACAGTGCTGTAAATGTGACGTTCACGATTTATTTCTGAGCTCATGTGAGATATAATGAGGTTTGATTGTCAGTAATGATGTTTGTTTTCCACAGAAATAAACACAGCAAGATTTAAAGGGGAACTCCACCATTTTTTCCAAATTTCTCCATAATTCTAGGGTTGAGACGTAAACAGAGTCATTCAGAGTGGTTTTTAGTTCCTAGAGAAACTTACCGAGTCAGAACTGTTCACAGTGGTGGTGATAGGAACCAGACGTCCACCTCTAAAAGCTCCCTCACAGAAAGTTCCTACAGTAAATGGTTATGAATTCACTGCCTGATGACTGAGACACTGTTTTATGATAGTTTAGAGAACTTAAACTCCATTCATGGTGGAGGGATACATGCAGGGCGCTGTGAGGCAAAATAGTCCCCAAAGAAAACTTATTATTTCAGATTTTCCACTATTTTCCATCATCAACATTCCATATAAACTCAGAAGACTCGTGTAGGTTCACTGGTGGTTCTGCATAGTAAATAAAATGTCTATATTTGTGTTGTAGTCATGGCGACCCCTGGTTCCTATCACCACCACTGTAAAGACATCTGAACCATTTCACACCAAACCTCTCTGAATCTCTCTGTTTACATCTCACACACTGAGTTATGGGGGAATTTTGGGAAAAATCAGTAGAATTCCTGGTTAATGTACCTAAATTATTTAATGTACACACGAATAACGCCACGTAGATGTTGATATTAATCCGATTAAAGAGGAATTTCTCTAATAAGTTGTGAATGGGACAAAGCCTCACGTTTATAAGTAAACACACTGTGGTGTAGCGGTGCTTATGGAGACTGTTACAGATGTTACAGATGTTACAAAGGCTTCTTCTGGGACGGTCTGAGGCTGCAGTAGATCTCTGACCCAAACCCAGCAGTGAAGATATGAAGTATTAGCTTGCTGTTCGCCTCAAACCCCCCCTCCCCCCCCACCCCTGTGGTGTTCCTGACAGTGAAGTGTAAATAAAGTCCTATACAGATGAAATAAAGACTCTGAGGACCGACGCGCTCTGTGCTTTAATACACAGTGTTCCTGATCCATAGTTCATACAAGCTAAATGACCTCAGATGACCCCTTACTGACCAGCTCAGAATCACTTAGAGCAGCACTGTGTAAGGTCTGGGGATCTGGAGCCCTCCCTGGTGAAAATGTGTAACTGCTTGCGGAGGAACATTTTGGCCCAGTCCCATTTCACCCCTCGCCCCGCCCAACAGCAGTTACATTCTGGCGCATCAGGCATCAGAACTGCTGCTCCATTTAAGGTGGAACGGGAAAATTCGAAAGAGAATCTGGTGAATATCTGACTTCAGCTTCGTATCACTGAAGAATTAGGGGTGGGTGATAATAAATAATTGCCCCCCTCTTTGAAGGCGTATGATGCCCTAAATGTAACTAAAGCCCAGCAGTGAGGAGCTGAACTTTACCCTCCTCTGCTGTCACTGCAGACTGGCAGGGTCGCCTACAGAGCAGCGCTGGTAGCTGTTAATGAAGTGATGCTCTTTTTATTTGAGGGTCCCATTTCAGAGGGAAGAGTTCAACCACTACCCTGTAACTCAGTTCCAAAGGGCAACACTCAAAAACAAGGGGTAAAAATGAGAAATGGGACAGGGCCTTTGTAACATTGGTTGAGCTTTAGACCCCCACGAGCAGGTGAATCTGACTTTTGCGAGGCTGAAGGAGAATCAAAGAGAACTCAGTCTAAACTGAAGGAGCGTCTCTGAGGATGAGAGTGAATTATCTACTACTGTCATCACATCTTCATCAGTGTGATGCTGATTCTGAGATCATTTGAGGCCGAAACATCGGCGTTTCTGAGTCAAATCAAACCATGCCTACATTTTAAAAATGCATACTGTGAGGGTCTGACACGGACCACCACAAAATAATTAGTACCACTGAAAAAAACACATTTCAATTAGCAGCTGTACCAGATATGAATCTGTTAGACGGCCGAACAGAAGGTCAGCATCATTTGTCCTGCTAACAGTTGCTGTTTTTTATTTAATAATAATAATAATAATAGAGCGTATTTTAAAATCTAAATTTTATTAGAACTGGATTCCAGATGTTCTCCAGCTTTCGGTCAGTTTAGAACCTTCTCCAGCTCTGATCCTCACCCTGGATCATCTCATATTTCTTTATTTTTATAACAGCTTCATTCTGATTATCTGGAAAGTCAGACAAGGTAAAGTTCACTAAAAAGTGACTTTAATCGATTCGAATGTGAACATCAGCTCCACGGGAATAAACTGTGTTACAGCAACACGTTGCTCAATTTCGGAATTAAATTATTATATTTTATTTATTTTAAACTGATGTAGACATTTGAAATAAGTCAGTGCAAATTTTCACTGTAGTTTATTATAATAGAGTCATTCTATACATTTACCTGCAACAAATCGTCTCCCTGGACATTATGAGGTTCTGACTGACGTTTGTGTCAAAACTGAGCTTTTCTCATGTTCATATTCTGTGACTTCATATTATCATGTGAGGTGTTTTTAAAGTTGTCTGCATTTTTGACTTTTTAACTAGAAAACAAAAAGGTTCTGTCTCCAAACTCAAACTCTAACTCAGTTCTATGAGGTTCTATCTATGAGCCAATCAGCACTTCACACACACATAAGAGGACCAATCAGGTTCTGCTTCTTTGTCATGTTCGTGCTCTGCTCAGTGAAAGGTTTATACAAACTTATGAAAGATGAAAACATGTTGAAACTCCGCCTGTCGTCTTACAGCCCTTTAAAAACTCCTACTGTCTTAAATTTGATGAATATTAAGCCTTACAGGTCATTAAATAGTGGACGTTTGAACTGATGGGCTCTTAATTACAACATGAACATTAATTTCATTCATTCATCTTTTCTTTTTCTTCTTTCTTCCAAAATAAGACATTTTGTCTCATTAGAGTCTCATTTCTGATATAAAACTAAACCTCACACGGCCTTTAGACTGACCGGCTACGCTGACCGGCTACACTGACCTGCTGGGACAGTTTAGTACAGCAGCTGTTTCTGTCTGACTGAAGGAAACTGAAACTAATGGTTCCTAAAACTGACCTCTGCACTGGACAGAACAGTCAGCTCTGACCTTTATACTTAATCTGCAAGAAATAAATGTCATAAAAATGTCATAGAAAGCGTCAAATTGAACCTTCTAAAACACGAACTCTGTTTTAAAATAAATCAGAAGTATAAACTCTTTGTGTTCCTTTAAAATCGATGCTTCATTTCATGTTCTGTCAGATAGAACCTTATAACTCCAAGCAGAAAGTGGGTTCTCAGGATTAGAAAGTTCTCTCTGCATTTGATCTGCTCCAAAAACTCATTTACGAATATGACAGGATTTTGATTTTGTACATTTAGAATAAATTTAGGGAGTGCGTCATCGTCATGTCTGAAAGAGGCGTGTTCTACAGATCAGTTCTGCTGTCTGGAAAATCAATCGATCAATATCTCGGAACTGCTCGGAACACAGACGGAACCTTACAGCTCCACAGGGACGAGATGTTGATCCAAACGTAAACAGCGATTCAGACTGATCGCTAAAGCAGCTCTGAGTATTAAATCAATCCAAACTCTGTGTTTATTTATTTACTTCAGAAAACAAAACAGTCAGAACGCAGACCGGGTTTAATGCGCTCAGTAACACAGTACCAGGCCAGATGAGCTCAGGTTCATGTTCGCCTTCTGACACCTAGCGGTCAGTTCAGGTACTGCAAACTGATCTTCCCAAATGTTTTACTCTTCATTCATTTTTATTGAGATGATAACAAATGATAATTTATCAGTGCTGAAGATTCTCACTGTGGCCTCCTCAGCTGTGGAATATTATTTGGTTCTAGACATCTAGAACACAAACATAATAAGCAATCAGACATCCAGATGTTCTCCAGAGGTGTTAAACTCTAATCCAGCAGCTACAATCAGATCACAAGATGATTATAAAACTCTTCCAGAATCGTCTAGAACCTTAGAATCAGGAGAACAGTCTTGAATACCATAAAAACATGCTGCAGGCTGAAGTTCCTTCACAGGAACCGAGCTCAGCTGGAGAAGCTAAGAAACACCACAAAACCAGAACCTGAAAAATAAGAACATCGTCTGAGCTTCTGAACATCTGAACACCTGAACATCACTGAGCCTTTATGGACGTTTACTGCACACCCACCAACGCTGGAGGTGTCAGATGTGGAGAACCCTGGACGCCTTCAGGAACCAGCCTTTAAAGGTTTCTGTGATTTTTTTTTCCAGCCGTACTGCCACCAAGCGGTCAGTTCAGGCAGAGCGACAGACCCGTCTGGTTGTGTTTGTTTCATTTCTGGACGCTCTAGTTGGATCCTTATTCAAATGTTCCATTCCACCTTAAATGGTGCCAGAATGTACCAGCTGTAACTGTTTAAGGTGGAACGGAGAACCGGAATAGAACCGCCTTCAGTCCGGAGCCTTCAGTGTCTCTGCAAGGCGGGTCAGTCAGCAGAGCCGCAGCTTCACTCCAGCAGCTTCGCTCCAGTGGCGTTCAGCGCATGCGCCGACCCTTGTGGTTCTTCTTAGTGAACTTTAGGATGATCAACATTACAGTCGTTTTATATGGGTTTCCAATAGATTTGCGTTGGGCTAACGTAACATTTTAAGCTTGAGGCTAAAACAAACTTTGGTTTGAGCGCATTTAGAGATTCACGGGGTAAATACTACACGAACTACAGCTGATGTGGCGAGTAAACTAATGGGTCATGTCGACATGCAGCTCAGTTAACTTGGCCTTAATACAGGGCTTTATGTCCACATCGACAATACATGAGCAGGAATAACCCTTTACCTCAAACTGAGCATCACATTGAGCTTTACGCTAAAACAAACTTTAGTTTTTGAACGTATTCCTGCTGAAAGAACCCATTAAGTGTTTTTTGGTTTCTGATGGCTTCGTAAAGTGTTTTGGACTTTGTTTACATGACACAATCGCGCTTTCCTACCGCGCATGCGCTCCACTGGCCTGAAGCTGCGGGTGTAAATCTGTGTACTGTGATGCTCAAACCCTGAACTGCAACAGACGTTAGTTTTCCTGCACTGTCGTGACAAACAGTGAGAACAGAAAGTGGATGGAAGCACTAAATTCACTTTAAACAGAGCCAAACTGTGCATCTGTATATGTGAAGCCCTGCTTACTTCGGAAAACATCCACCTTTCACTGCTCAATCCTGGCTAACTCGTGTCTCAGCGTCGCGGTGATGCTGCGACGTTTTGATTTCCATTTTCTGACATAACGTTATAGCTGAAAAGAAGCCCCGTAAGGTCTGACATAATGTCCAGCTAACGTCAGCTGTTTGTACCAAGCTGATCGTGTAAGAATCATTTCGTTGACGGTTTTTTTGCCTCATTAGCTTTTTAAAGAGGAGTACAAAATTAGCTGGTGTTGCAGAAAAGCTGCTTTACGTTAGCCGTAGCTTTACTGTTAGCAGTAGCTTCTAGTCAGCGTAGCCAGCTTAATTTAAACATCAAAGTCATGCTACATATAAAAGTTCTTCTTTCTTTTGAAAACAGAAATATTACAGAAATCGCTGGTTGTACAAAGACACAGAGACTGCTTGATGTGAAGCAGAACTGCAGTAAAAACAAGGCTATCACACTTATACAGCATCTCAGCTCTGTTTACAGTGAAATCAGAGCTTCTGTCCACTTCTTACTCTCACTGCTCATCACGACAGTGCAGGGAAACTATAATATGTCTGCTGTAGCTCAGTGTTTGGGCATTATAGTTCACTACTGTAATATGGAACGGCCGTGAGTTTTACCCTGCTAACGCTTAAACCGGAAGTAATCGCGACTCTTTTGCGAAAAGGGTCCATTGGGGGGCAGCAGGGGGCGCCACAGCATCACTGCTTAAAGAGTCCACATCACTGATGGTTCAAAATCCCCAAACTTTATTACAGTGAGATTCAAACTTCATCTCCAGACACACCGCAAAACAGACAAAATACCACTGATAATATTTAAACAGCAAACAGTCTCAGAACTAAAGTAGCTTCACAGCCCAAACTGAGTTTAACAGGTTCAGAATTAAACGGTTTATTAGCCTGTTAGCCCTGCGGAGGACAACAGCGCAAACCAGCAGGCATTTCATGCTGGTCTAAGCGGGTTATAGTGCTGGTTTAACTGGTCACGCCAACATGATCATGCTGGTTGACCAACATACCTGCGTCAAAAAATATCGCTCCTGTCGGAACAAAACCTCGTATCTCATTTTTGTCGTTTTTTTAGTTTCTGATGTTATTTGAAGCTCCGTGTTGCTCTTTACATTGTATGTAAATTTCATGATGAATGGACCAAAAGAAATGGCCCAAAATGACTTGGAAAGACGTCTGGTTCCATAGACTTACATTAAAAGTGCAGTATGTTTTGTCCCTCTCCTGTAAAGTTACCATGTTGGAGATACGAGGTTTTGTTCCGACAGCAGCGATATGCTGATTTCGGTGATCAGCACATTAACGTCCATTGCGAGCAGGACTTTAAGGCTGGAGTCTTTCTAACTGTCTGACTTTAGAGAAATAAATTTTAATAACAACATTTTCACCAATATTGGCCTCATAGGAGTTTGGGCTAAAACGCTAATATAAGCGAGCGTATGCTAAGCAGACTGATTAGCATTAATTACACACCCTGATAGAAAAGCCTGCATAGACCAGCATGTGCTGTGTTTTGGATACTGGTATACTGGTCAAAGAGCCTGACCATACACAGCTAAACCAGCACCAGACCAGCATAGACCACTGTAGTCGTGTCGTCATTTTGTAGTTGGCGCCATGTTCATATGAGGAGTTCCTAATATGGGCATAACGAGGACTACAGAATGACGCACAACTACAGTGGTCTATAAACCAGCTCAGACCAGCCTGGACTTCATGTTGGTCAGTGCTGTTTCTAGCAGGTCAGTCTGTTTAAACTGCTTATATGAAGCTGTAAATGGCCAGTTTTAAAAATGACCAGCGTTCCTGAACATCATACAGCTGTTAGGGTGAAATATCGAAGCACGGGAGCTGTGAGGCTAACACTGCTAACCAACACTGGAAGTCAATAGTCACCCAAATCTTTTCTCTAAATGCATTCTCCACATCTTCTCTCAGCTCATTCAGACCGCATCCAGCTCGTCATTAAGGTGGAGCCGATGTCTAGACAGTTACTGTTGTGTCTGTTTGTAAACAATTATTAATGTTTCAATTTTGCGCTGAAGACATTTGTTTATAAATAGAAATAATAGAAACAAAATACTGAAAATAATGTAAAAACCATCAAGTGTTTCTGGTGGTTTTTAGTGTGTTTTGGCTATATATTTATATTTGGTTTGATATCACATGTAAAGGATCCTAATGGTTTAACAGATGTTCTGACGGGATTCCAGCATTAGATGCTTTAATCTGTGTTCTACTGAAAGCTAGTGGTCAAATAAAGGTTCTAACGGTCCTTTTTCAGCAGCATTCGAAGTTTTCTTCATGTTTGCAGCTCAAAAGTCACACTGTGTCCTACAGGTCTGTTCCACCTTAATGAACAGCAGGCTTGAGCAGACTGAGAGAAGATTTGGGTGACTATTGACTTCTACTGTTAGCAGTGTTAGCCTCATAGCTCCACTGCTAAAATGTAGAAGCAAATTTTGGACGCCAAACAAGTTTTCACCAAATCAGGTGTTTAAGCTGAAGTGGTCAGTGATCTCTCCAGCAGGGGGCAGCAGTTCTCTGCGTGTCGTCAGACAGTAATAAATATTCTGTATGTGTGTGTATTTCTGAGAAGACTGTACACTATTTACAACATAAACACCTCAGTGTGTAGAATAATGTGCACCGTCCAGTCCGACTGAGTCCCCACAGCGTCTTTTAAACAGTAAACTCAGTAAACAGCGCTGGTCGCTCGGGTGTAAATATTAGTGGAAAACACAAACACAGTAAATATTCTAAAGGCAGTTATTCTAACTTTCAGTAAACCTGAACAGGCTTGTTTATGGCTTTGATTCTTCAGTTGAACACCAGAGAGAACCCCCCCTCCAATACACCCCGCCACCCCCAGCCGCTCCCCACAGATCTCTGGCCTTCATCTTACCAGAGTTAATGACCATTAAACAGATTAGGAAAAAATCACCCAATAAAATCCCTGTAAAAATGAATTAATGAAACTCTGACCATTAAAATAATGTCTGAACATTTTCTCAACACTGACCACAGACACACGTACACGCACAGACAGGTCAAAGGTCAGTCCACTCTTCAGACCAGAAACACTAATCTGTTTTTCTGTTAGCATCGTCACTGGCAGTGTCAAGAATTTGTCTTCGGCTGACCGCTGTAGGAAAACCGGACGTTCAGTGGTGAGCGTGCTGTTCCCGTACAGGCCAAATGGTGGTTCTTCCTGAGTCTGTCAAACCAGCTTGACTAATGTTCCAAAGTACATTTCACATGTTATGCACATGATCTCAGAATGAAGCGTAAAACACTGTTCCATAGCGCCATCATGAGGCTGATTGGGGGTCTCTCTCCTCATGGGACAAGGAGGGGCACACTGCACCTTTCTACCAAATTTGGTGTTTCTACGAAGCTGGCAGTACATTTAAACATCGAACGATCTAAACATCATGGAACTGCGGTGTTCTAGCTTTATCTCTGGTTCTCTCAGTGCTGACCTGGAGAGGGAGGAGCCGTGTGCTCAGGTGTGCTTACATGTTGCATAGATATACATACACAGATGGCACATCCGCAGCGCCGCCATACTGGGGAGGTCAACATCTCTGCATTCAGTACCATTACAGAGCGGCAGTTTAATAAAGACACTGTCCAAAATTACACTGTTTCAGGAATATCACACTCAGAAAGAGGGACAGGATTATATAACGGCGGGAACGCAGAGATCCACACTCATGTCTGTGTGGTGTTTGTGTAGATATGGTCGTGTGGTTAATGAGGCTCAGTGAACCTGTTAATGTGACTGTTTTTCCTCTGGCTTTATATGAAGCTTATTTCCTTTAATAGTCTGTTCAGGATCTGAACTTTATTAGTATTCATTTATTTATTTATTTACATTGATAGTTAATGCGTTCCTTAATCCGCTTAGATATTCACACCACACTGTTATTAATAAAGGTTCTGTTCAGGTACATGTTTCGTTCATCAAGGTACAAACAGTGTAAATGTTCCCTCAAAGCTCCAACAGTGGTTTTAAGGTCTGATTGTGAACCTTAAATCAGTTTTTCCAGGTGAAAAGTTTGTATTTGTACCTTTTCATAACCGAATGTTTTAAACAGGACAGTAAAATCGTACTTCGTACACAAAGCTAAAATCAGCTTCTTATTCACCAACTTCTTGTTTGAATTTTCCTGTTGCACCTTAAATGGTGCAGCTTCAAGCAACAGAGTGTAACTGCTGCACCGTTTAAGGTGGAACGGGAAAATTTGAACAAGAAACTGGCGAATAGGAAGCGACTTCAGCATCATCCTGCTTACTGAGTTTTGGGGGTTTATTTTATTTTTATGTGTATTAAGATCAGAGGTGATTAACACGTTGATGGATGTGCTGATGTGTGTGTGCTCTGGACAGCTAACCAGCACCATCACCGTTACTATATACAGATAAAACGTACCAAGAGTAGCCTGAGCAACCTAGATTAGCCTGTGTCTGAAGATTATAATAAATGTATAATCTTCTGAAATAATTTGGTGTAAATCGGTTGAGTAATAAGGAAGTTATGGCCGTTTTAATCATGAGACTCCTTACATCTCAGTTCAGTGTGTTTGTTTACTGACCTCTCCAACATGGCGGATGTGCGGATGTATCGCCTCAGATAGAACAACAGACCACACGGCATCTGTATGTTTATATCTATGATATGTTGAACCGCTGAAATGGGGACGGCAGTGTTGACAGGACAGAACAGCACCACCCGCTGCACTGAAGGAGCTCCATCCAGACCTTCAACCCTAAATGTTCTAGAAATCATTTGTGAGCCTTATGAAACTACAAATGATGAGACGAGTCAGTTAAAACTTTCAGAAACCGACCTAAATGTGTGGCAATGGCAAATGTCGGTGTGTTGCAGCAGTAAGACAAGGTTTAATCTTGAAGACGTTCTGCTCGTTTCAGGAGCTTCATGAAGTGTTTTCAAGACTTACTGCAGTTCAGTAATGATGAGAATGATCTGAATGATCTTCACAGCCGGCAGACTGTGGTGGTTCTTTGTGTTTTAAAACAAGATGAGAGTGAATTTCTTTACCTGGGGCATTTATTCATGTTTGGACTTTTTAAAAGCTTTGGTTTTTAAGCATTTGGGATTTTGGGGGGCAGTTAAAGGCCTCTTTCACAGAAGAAATCTCCTGATCCCATTCGTCAGCTGACTGATGGGACAGAGCGACTGCACTGGTGTTGACAAACAGACAAATCATACAGTTGACAACAACAACACACGAACAACAACAGCAATAACAGCGTCAGTGTCATTGGCTGGTCCAGACGGTTCCCTCACATGCTTTAGCTGGTTCCATCTTTGGTTCCTTTGTGGTTCCTCCAGGTTAGCTTATCTGTATGGTGGGTTTAGAAGCCTTTGATGATGCAGTAAGCCTCCAGAGAGGACAGGATGATGTAGAGCAGCCACAGGCTGAAGAACAGGCCGCTGGTCAGCAGCTTGGCGTTTCGCGGCCCACCCAGTTCCCCACCAATCTCTGGCCTGCGCCGATACATCAGCACGGCGATGCAGACGAAGGCGAAGATAGTGAAGACCGTGACGGAGAAGGCCAGCGTTCCA
This sequence comes from Colossoma macropomum, assembly GCF_904425465.1. Taxonomy (NCBI): domain Eukaryota; kingdom Metazoa; phylum Chordata; class Actinopteri; order Characiformes; family Serrasalmidae; genus Colossoma; species Colossoma macropomum. The sequence goes on along the minus strand of NW_023495965.1, from coordinate 1,570,149 downwards.
GGTTGAACGCGGAAATACTCCCCGTTCCACTGGTGGAAGATGGCCGCGATGGACCAGGCCACTCCGATCCCCAAAAACACGTTCACCGCGTTACTGCCCGTCACGTTACCAATAGAGGCGTCAGCGTACTGATCCTGAATAGCAGCTACTTTACTGGCAAACGTATCTGGAGAGAGAGAGAGAGAGAGAAAGAAAGAGAGAGAGAGAGAGAGAGAGAGAGAGAGAGAGCAGTCATTGTTTGGGGTGGTTAGTCTGGGTAAGTGTGACTAACAGTTTTAGTTGTAGCCGACCAGCCAAAACCGTTTGGTGTCTGAAGTTGCTTCTTTAGCTTTAGCACCGGAGCTACGAGGCTAATGTAGCTAACTAGTAATAGAAGTTTATATCTCAACAATTAGCATGGTGCTAGCTGCATGTCTAAATCATCTCACAGTTGTTTAAAACTGTGTGAAGTTGTTCAGTATCTCTAATAGACCTGATTGTGTGGTTTCTGACACTGCATGACTCACTGTTATCTATAAACATGGACTGAAGTACATTAGCATAGCTAACACAGTAGCATCTATCAGGAAATCTAAATTTTGCCCTAACTTTCGTCCATAATGATTTAATAAATTTAAATGTATAAAATTGTGTTTGATTGGAAGATTTTTCAAACTATTTCTAAACTGGGGTGTGCCTCAGGGTTAAGCATGTGGGCCTTTCCAGTTTGAATTTGTGGAAAAATCTCTTCACCAGCAGTAGATTCAGTTCAAACAGTACCTTCATCATCGTTATTATTAATATTATTATTATTGTTATTATTATTACCTGGGACAGATGTTCCCAGAGCGACGAACACCACCGCAGTGACCGAGTCCTTCAGGCCGATGGTGCAGCCGAAATGTGAGGCCAGGTCACCGATGACCGCAGTGAGGAGGCCGATCATGAAGATGGAAACGATAAAACATGCCCAGCCGTTCCAGTAATCCGTGGGTGGAACGAAGGCGAACAGAAGCTTCCAGAAAACCGTCAGGAAGTGCATCACATAATCAAAACAGGACGGCAGCTTTTCTTCACCACAGTCCTCATCATCATCATCCCCTGAGGGACGAAAGAGAGAAAGTGGAGATCTGAGCCCGAGGCTGGTTTGATCGGCAGGTTTTGTCTGTAAAATATTATCCTCAACTTTTTTAGACTCTAAAATGCAGACTGTAAACGTGATGATGACTCTGACATCATGTTACTGTCATACTGTCATACTGTCATTATGTTACACTGCCATAGTTTGATAATGTTACACTGTTTGGAATTGTTACACTGTCAGTATGTTGCATTGTTACACTGAGCTGGCACTGATGTTTCTCACTACGGGTGGTATTATTACAGTAGTTCTCTGTCCTGCACTGGTGTCCAGTCATAGCTGGACTGAACGTGGGCCGCTGTTTGTCCTATGAAGATGTTTACCTGAGTTGACTGTGATGGCCTCCACAAACTGCTCTCTCCAGCTGTTGGTTCCTACCAGCAGAGCCAAGTTGGTCTTCTTTATCAGTTTATCGACCGTACTCTGTGGAACACGGTAATGACCGTTAGATCCACTTCAGACGGAATGTAGCAGCAATGACTGAACACACAAACCACCGTTTCAGACTTGCAGGGTGTTTAAACGTCATCTCTGAACTATCGCTTTAAAAGTGTTTTTTTTTTTTTCCAGACACTGGACTGTTTTTCTCACCACCACCATCATCATCATCACCATCTTCATCACCATCAATCATCATCACCATCACCATCATCATTATCACCATCATCATCATCACCATCACCATCATCATTATCACATCATCACCACCACCATCATCATCATCACCATCTTCATCACCATCTTCATCACCATCAATCATCACCATCACCATCATCATCATCACCATCATCATCACCATCAATCATCATCACCATCATCATTATCACCATCATCATCATCATCATCACCATCACCATCACCATCATCATTATCACATCATCACCATCACCATCATCATTATCACATCATCATCATCATCACCATCATCATCATCATCATCACATCATCATCATCACCATCAATCATCATCACCATCAATCATCATCACCATCATCATCATCACCATCATCATCATCATCACCATCATCATTATCACATCATCATCACCATCACCATCATCATCATCACCATCACCATCACCATCATTATCACATCATCATCACCATCATCATCATCACCATCACCATCACCATCATTATCACATCATCATCACCATCACCATCACCATCATCACCATCATCATCACCATAACCATCATCATCACCATCACCTTCATCATCATGAGCTCTCTCTGCTTACTGTCCATCACAGCTCTACAGAAACAGCTGAAGATCTGCTCCACAGTGCTGTGAGTGTTAGTGCTGTCAGTGACTTCATCACAGACTAGAACTCAATTAAACTGCAGAGAGAAAATTACAGAACGTTCCAGAAAGAACTCTCTCTCCTAACGCCGCACAGCAGACCTTACAGAGCTTCTATATACGACATTTCAAACATTAATAGAACAGCAAATAACTATTGTATTACAGAGATAGTGGAGTAATGGCATCCTGCCCTCCCCGAGAGACAAAAGACAGTGACCTCACACAGCACTGCGCATGTGAGATAGTGAAGTGCAGCAGGAGACGTTCAGGTGAAAGTGACTTTGTAAAAATTCCTCCACCGAATCTTCCTCAAAGTTGGCTTCCTATTCGCATTTTTCCGTTCCACCTTATATCGTGCAGCATGTTGAACAGGAAAATTTAAACAACAAGCTGAGGCACCTGAATATAGCCTAACTACTGCACCATTTAAGGTGGAACCGGAAAATTTGAACAAGAAGCTGACGAATAAAGAGCGACTTCAGCTTCATGGAGAGCTGAAAGGCATGAAAAGGGATGAGGAGGCTGCTCTGTTTCTGGGCAACATTAGTTTATTTTTACTGTTTCACAGAACCAGCAGGTCGTTAATGTTTTGTGCAGTTTGCTAATGTCTGTGATCGCTAATCCCAACTGGTTTCACAGCAACAACTGCAGCAACAGTTTGCTAACCCACAGCCTCGCTAACGTTTGCTACATGACTTACTGTGTGGTTGTTCACTTTAATGTTATATCATGATATTTGTCTGTACAACGTTTATGAAGAGTTTTATGGCCGCAAAGATCTAAAAAACTGGTTTGCTAGTCCAGCGTCATTCAGCTTTGTACGTCCATGAATTGCGGAGCTTCTGAAGGAGCACTGAAGGGAGGGTGCGTTTGTTTTGCTGTTGAGTTCAAATATCAACAATCATTCTCCAGAATCGTATAGTGCCCTTACAGTGTTAGTGTGGTTCTGTATGGAAGCTGAGCAAAGGCCTCTACATAAACCAAAGCCAAGTCCTCTGCACATCAGTGGGATGCAGATCTTTTCTGTGGTCTGGATGTAAAGCAGGACCTTCTAGATTCAGTAATATTTAACCTGCTCCTTGTCTCAATCACTAAGCTCTCCCATAAATCTGTCTCTGCTGGTGATGATGTCCAGACGCCCTGTCTGCAGTGAACCGTTCACTGGATCTACTGGAAAAACTCTCAGACAGCAGAGCTAATAGTCCAGGAGGAACCTTCATCCACTCATCATTCTCAATTCACCACAGACCACGTGCATCTCCAGGTTTCTGACCCGTTCTGCCTGGCAGATGAGGACATTAAACCCAGAGTCACTGACCAATGTCAAGACCAACAACCTCAAGAAAAGTGGCAGTAGAGCGAGCCTCGCTGCTTTGTGGTGCATCAGTCCAACATCTGGAGATGTTTCACATCTGCTGTCTTAGGAGACTCTACATATCTCTTGGGCGGATTGTATTCCACATGTTCGCATCTCCTGAAGACAAACACCATCAGAATCTGAGCGACCTTAGCCGAGCGAGGCCTTCACTGGGTGGGGGATTTAGTCTAGACAGCTGACAGTTGTCTGATAAGGTCCTACATGGTCAACTGGTCACTAAAGAGCAATTAAAACACTAAGAAGTGGAGCAACATCAAGCCCAGTGACTTTTAACAGCAGGCTGTGGACAGGAGGACACTGCGGAGCTCCATTAGCTTCTCTGGATCCCACAGCAGCATAGTGGACCTTTAGCATTCCCATAAACGATCCTCACCTGCTCCATCCGGGGCTCCAGAATTGAGCCTCACTGTAGACCCTCAGAGGAACCAACAGCATCTTCAAAAAGAGCTACCTTAAACTCGTAGGACTCCTCGATGACGACCTCCAGTCTGGAGTTCTCTCCCAGTGAGGGGCGTCCCATCTCAGCGATCCTCCTCTCATCCTGCTCCTTCTGAGAGAGAAGGCTGTCATCTAGAGAGAGAGGGAGAGAGAGAGAGAGAGAGAGAATAAAGAGAAAGCTCATGGGTCGATTTTACTCCTCCTACAGCAAATCGCTCACCTGATGGATGAAACGATAGTTCAGATATAAATTACATTCACACACATTTATAGAAACGTAACTGATCAGCTGAGACGTGTTCTGAAGTTCGGTGTCTGAAGTTTGCTCATTTAGTTTTTGCGCTGGAGCTACGAGGCTGAGGTAGCTAAAAAGTAATGGAAGCTTATAGCCACCAATTAGCATGGTGCTACCTTCAACATTACTTGTTAGCTACAGAGCCGTTTAGACTGTTTTGGTGTGAAACGCTCTGTTCTAGATAATCTTACCGAGTCAGAACTGTTCACAGTGGTGGTGATAGGAACCAGACGTCCACCTCTAAAAGCTCCCTCACAGAAAGTTCCTACATGAAATGGTTATGAATTCACTGCCTGATGACTGAGACACTGTTTTATGATAGTTTAGAGAACTTAAACTCCATTTATGGTGGAGGGATACATGCAGGGCGCTGTGAGGCAAAATAGTCCCCAAAGAAAACTGATTATTTCAGATTTTCCACTATTTTCCATCATCAACATTCCATATAAACTCAGAAGACTCGTGTAGGTTCACTGGTGGTTCTGGATAGTAAATAAAATGTCTATATTTGTGTTGTAGTCATGGCGACCCCTGGTTCCTATCACCACCACTGTAAAGACATCTGAACCATTTCACACCAAACCGCTCTGAATCTCTCTGTTTATCTCACACACTGAATTATGGGGGAATTTGGGTGGAATTCCCCTTTAAGTTCATATATAAACAGTGATGTGTGTTGTGGATCTGATAAATAACACTGATACAGTGGATGATGAGGAGCAGTGATGTGGGTGTAAAGAGAAATTAAGTAAATGAGAAAATATATGAAATAAATGAATAAAGGAGTGAAGGGGGGGCGGGGTACCTGCGATGTTGATGATGGCAGAGGGGGCGGGGTTATCTCTGCCCTGAACTTTCCGGTACACATCTCTCCCTGCACACACACACACACACACACACACACACACACACACACATGTACACACACACACACACACACATGTACACACACACACACACACACACACACACACGCTGGCATGTTTCAGGACACGAACACTCCAACAACGAACACAGCTGTGATGTTTATGCTGTACGGCTGTAATTAAAGAGCCCATATCCCACATTTCCTCATGTTCTGTTTTTTCAAAAACAGTCATAATTAATCAAATGATCATTTTCCAGCCTCTCTTTATCTCTTAAAATCAAACAGGCTGTTTCTGTCACTGTACCTTTAAGACAGATGTATGTAAATGGGGTCTGTTTTGAGTAGCTGCCCAGAATTGAATGGGTGGGGCTAAACTGCTGTAGGTTGAGTGGGTGGGGTTAAACTGCTGTAGCTGAATGGTGGGGCTAAACTGCTATAGGCTGAATGGGTGGGGCTAAACTGCTGTAGGCTGAATGGGCGGGGCTAAGCTGCTGTAGGCTGAATGGGCGGGGCTAAAATGCTGTAGACCTGGACTGTATGTACTGAGGAGTTAACTGGGTTTCGACACTGTAACAGTGTTTAATACATCAGACTGTTTTGATGAAACGAACTGAAGTTTTCACTGATATGGGTTCTTTAACTGTGAGCTGAAACGTTCCGTAGTGAACACACACAAACAGGTCAGTAGCATGAAAGGAGTGTGTTAGATGACAGTGGTGTCCAGCAGAGGTCACTCCAATGTATAGTACCCTGGAATCATAGAACCCTGGGAGCAGAAACCCATGGGAGCATAGAACCCTGGGATATAGGGATGACCCCAGCTGGGGGTGAAAGGGCAGCTGGGTAAACTGCACTGTTGTTTGATGTGTTAGGTGTAAGTTCGGTCAGTGAGATGAAGCAGTGCAGTGTGAGCAGATCTGCAGTCGCCGTGTAAACAGAGGATTCTGGGTAATTAAACTGAGAGAGTCCAGATCTGCAGAGACGCTCCTCACACTGACCTACAGGACAGTCACTGCAGACCCACTGCTGCATGTGGACTGAAACATCTCTGCATGTCTATGTCACGCAGTGTCCAGCGTGTGTCCAGCATGTGTCCAGCGTGTGTCCAGCGTGCGTAAAGCCGAGCGGGGGCGGTGGTGGTCAGTCTGCTGCAGTGCAGTTACTGAATCACACACTGTTAAATTTAGCTTTCAGCTCAGTGAAAACCCAAATTTGATTTCTTACCAAAGAGCTGTTTATCTATCAAAGAGCAACACAGACAACGTCAGAGCTACACCGGGAACTAGCCGGTTAGCGAAGCCAGTTAGCTTCAGTGCTAATGAGCTGTTTTAGCATTTCCTGTAAAATGGACCATACCTGTCTTCACGAATCCACCTACAACCATAAAACACCAAAAATTAATTACAGTGTCATCACTGCACCGTCTGACCACGCTAACGAAGCAGGCAGTTAGTGTTTCTAATAAAGCAGCCAGTTAGTGGAAGCGCACGGTAGGTGTTTCTGATAAAGTGGCCAGTTAGTGGAAGCACAAGGTAGGTGTTTCTAATAAAGTGGCCAGTTAATGGAAGTACAAGATGGATGTTTCTAATAAAGTGGCCAGTTAGTGGAAGCACAAGGTAGGTGTTTCTAATAAAGTGGCCAGTGAGTGGAAGCACAAGGTGGGTGTTTCTAATAAAGTGGCCAGTTAGTGGAAGCACAAGGTAGGTGTTTCTAATAAAGTGGCCAGTTTGTGGAAGTACAAGGTAGGTGTTTCTCATAAAGTGGCCAGTGAGTGGAAGCACAAGGTGTGAGTTTCAAATAAAGTGGCCAGTTTGTGGAAGCACAAGGTAGGTGTCTCTAATAAAGTGGCCAGTGAGTGGACAACATTTCAGTGAGAGGATGATCACACAGAGCAGCTGTTGAGGCTGAGTGGTGGCCGAGTAAAGACTTACCACACTCATGCAGCAACACAGCTGACCCAGACAACACGACAGACAGGCAGAAGATGAAGAAAAGAAAGAAAAAACAGAAGAAGGGAAATATATGAATAAATAAAGCTCAGCCTGGCAGACAGCAGGTGTGTGTGTGTGTGTGTGTGTGTGTGTGTGTGTGTGTGCGCAGGTGTTGAGGACAGACTTTATTCAGCAGGTCTGAGGCTCCTGCAGATCTATTGTGGCCTTCAGCTCCAGGTGACAATAATAAAGAGGACTTAAGTTTTTATCTCTGTTTGTATCTTTAATCCAATCATGGAGGTATCAGGTCATCTGAGCTCAGAAGCTGGCTGTGTGTTTGTTTATGACATCAGCAGAAAAGAGTTGTGACACTGAACCATGACTGTGTTTCTCTCCCGTTTATAATGAAAATGAATTATTATGATTTGTAGTGAGGAGAACTGTCCACTTAATAATGCCCTTTAGATTGCTCTGACACTAGAGGGCGCTCAATAGACAGTCCTCAATGACTGGGCTTTTGTGCAAACCAATCAGCTCTCAGTAGCAGTAATGTTAACCAATCAGCTCTTAGTAGCAGTAATGTTAACCAATCAGCTCTCAGTAGCAGTAATGCTAACCAATCAGCGCTCAGTAGCAGTAACGCTAACCAATCAGTGCTCAGTAGCAGTAACGCTAACCAATCAGCTCTCAGTAACAGTAACGCTAACCAATCAGCTCTCAGTAGCAGTAACGCTAACCAATCAGCTCTCAGTAGCAGTAACGCTAACCAATCAGCGCTCAGTAGCAGTAATGCTAACCAATCAGAGCTCAGTAGCAGTAATGCTAACCAATCAGCTCTTAGTAGCATTAATGTTAACCAATCAGCTCTCAGTTGCAGTAATGCTAACCAATCAGCTCTTAGTAGCAGTAATGTTAACCAATCAGCTCTTAGTAGCAGTAATGCTAACCAATCAGAGCTCAGAAGCAGTAATGCTAACCAATCAGCTCTCAGTAGCAGTAACGCTAACCAATCAGCTCTTAGTAGCAGTAATGCTAACCAATCAGAGCTCAGAAGCAGTAATGTTAACCAATCAGCTCTCAGTAGCAGTAACGCTAACCAATCAGCTCTTAGTAGCAGTAACGCTAACCAATCAGCTCTCAGTAGCAGTAATGCTAACCAATCAGTAAGCTAACCAATCAGCTCTTAGTAGCAGTAATGTTAACCAATCAGAGCTCAGAAGCAGTAATGTTAACCAATCAGCTCTTAGTAGCAGTAATGTTAACCAATCAGCTCTCAGTAGCAGTAACGCTAACCAATCAGCTCTCAGTAGCAGTAACGCTAACCAATCAGCTCTCAGTAGCAGTAACGTTAACCAATCAGCGCTCAGTAGCAGTAACGTTAACCAATCAGCACTCAGTAGCAGTAACGCTAACCAATCAGCGCTCAGTAGCAGTAATGTTAACCAATCAGAGCTCAGTAGCAGTAACGCTAACTAATCAACGCTCAGTAGCAGTAACGCTAATCAATCAGCTCTCAGTAGCAGTAACGTTAACCAATCAGCACTCAGTAGCAGTAACGCTACTCAATCAGCTCTTAGTAGCAGTAACGCTAACCAATCAGAGCTCAGTAGCAGTAACATTAACCCATCAGCTCTCAGTAGCAGTAACGCTAACTAATCAACGCTCAGTAGCAGTAACGCTAATCAATCAGCTCTTAGTAGCAGTAATGTTAACCAATCAGAGCTCAGAAGCAGTAATGCTAACCAATCAGCTCTCAGTAGCAGTAATGCTAACCAATCAGCGCTCAGTAGCAGTAACGCTAACCAATCAGCGCTCAGTAGCAGTAACGTTAACCAATCAGAGCTCAGTAGCAGTAACGCTAACCAATCAGAGCTCAGTCGCAGTAACGCTAACCAATCAGCGCTCAGTACCAGTAACGCTAACTAATCAACGCTCAGTAGCAGTAATGCTAACCAATCAGCTCTCAGTAGCAGTAACGCTAACCAATCAGCTCTCAGTAGCAGTAATGCTAACCAATCAGCTCTTAGTAGCAGTAATGCTAACCAATCAGAGCTCAGAAGCAGTAATGCTAACCAATCAGCTCTCAGTAGCAGTAACGCTAACCAATCAGCTCTTAGTAGCAGTAACGCTAACCAATCAGCTCTCAGTAGCAGTAATGCTAACCAATCAGCTCTCAGTAGCAGTAATGCTAACCAATCAGCTCTTAGTAGCAGTAATGTTAACCAATCAGAGCTCAGAAGCAGTAATGTTAACCAATCAGCTCTTAGTAGCAGTGATGTTAACCAATCAGCTCTCAGTAGCAGTAACGCTACTCAATCAGCTCTCAGTAGCAGTAACGCTAACCAATCAGCTCTCAGTAGCAGTAACGTTAACCAATCAGCGCTCAGTAGCAGTAACGTTAACCAATCAGCGCTCAGTAGCAGTAACGCTAACCAATCAGCGCTCAGTAGCAGTAATGTTAACCAATCAGAGCTCAGTAGCAGTAACGCTAACTAATCAACGCTCAGTAGCAGTAACGCTAATCAATCAGCTCTCAGTAGCAGTAACGTTAACCAATCAGCACTCAGTAGCAGTAATGTTAACCAATCAGAGCTCAGTAGCAGTAACGCTAACTAATCAACGCTCAGTAGCAGTAACGCTAATCAATCAGCTCTCAGTAGCAGTAACGCTAACCAATCAGCGCTCAGTAGCAGTAATGTTAACCAATCAGAGCTCAGTAGCAGTAACGCTAACTAATCAACGCTCAGTAGCAGTAACGCTAACTAATCAACGCTCAGTAGCAGTAACGCTAACCAATCAGCACTCAGTAGCAGTAACGCTACTCAATCAGCTCTTAGTAGCAGTAACGCTAACCAATCAGCGCTCAGTAGCAGTAACGCTAACCAATCAGCGCTCAGTAGCAGTAACGTTAAGCAATCAGCGCTCAGTAGCAGTAACATTAACCCATCAGCTCTCAGTAGCAGTAACGCTAACTAATCAACGCTCAGTAGCAGTAACGCTAATCAATCAGCTCTTAGTAGCAGTAATGTTAACCAATCAGAGCTCAGAAGCAGTAATGCTAACCAATCAGCTCTCAGTAGCAGTAATGCTAACCAATCAGCGCTCAGTAGCAGTAACGCTAACCAATCAGCGCTCAGTAGCAGTAACGTTAACCAATCAGAGCTCAGTAGCAGTAACGCTAACCAATCAGAGCTCAGTCGCAGTAACGCTAACCAATCAGCGCTCAGTACCAGTAACGCTAACTAATCAACGCTCAGTAGCAGTAATGCTAACCAATCAGCTCTCAGTAGCAGTAACGCTAACCAATCAGAGCGCAGTAGCAGTAACGTTAACCAATCAGCATTCAATAGCAGTAATTGTAACCAATCAGAGCGCAGTAGCAGTAACACTAACCAATCAGAGCGCAGTAGCAGTAACGCTAACCAATCAGCGCTCAGTAGCAGTAATGTTAACCAATCAGCTCTCAGTAGCAGTAACGCTAACCAATCAGAGCTCAGTAGCAGTAACGCTAACTAATCAGCGCTCAGTAGCAGTAATGTTAACCAATCAGAGCGCAGTAGCAGTAACGCTAACCAATCAGCGCTCAGTAGCAGTAATGTTAACCAATCAGAGCGCAGTAGCAGTAACGCTAACCAATCAGCGCTCAGTAGCAGTAATGTTAACCAATCAGAGCGCAGTAGCAGTAACGCTAACCAATCAGCGCTCAGTAGCAGTAATGTTAACCAATCAGAGCGCAGTAGCAGTAACGCTAACCAATCAGAGCTCAGTAGCAGTAGAAAAATATTCATTTTAACCATTTTCATTCACTCCCATTCCCTGAAGACTCTCTCTGTCGCCCTCTAGTGTTTTCCAGTCATGTCTCTGGTGTGAGTGCAGCACAGCTGACAGAAGATGAGGCTGACAGAGGAGCTGAGTGAGGAAGAGGAGGAGTCCAGGAGGAAGAGCACGCTGAGGCAGAAGGAAGCTGCAGGAGGAAAAGGAAGAGTTGTCTTTTCTGCTCTGTCACCTGTCCATCCTCTCCTCCTCCACTCCGGCTCGTCCAGCTGCAGGTAGAAGTTTGCCTGCTTGTCGTACTCGTCATGGTCAACAATTCTAACCTTTATGGTCTTCCTGTGGGGTTTGGGGGGGGTGGGGTGAGGGTGGGAGACAGAGGAACACCTGAGCATCCTAACTCTCGCACTGTTCTGGTCACTGTCTGATTGATTAAATTTACCCCTCAAACGTAGTCAGTTTGCTTCTTAGTATTGGAGCTACAAGGCTAATGTGGCTAACAAGCAATGAAAGCTTACAGCTGATCAATTAGCGTGGCGCTAACTGCATACCTAAACCGCACACTTGTCTGGAACGTGTTGGTGAAGTAGGCGTCCCACTCGCCAGCTTCTATTTCCAACACCGTTCCACCTTAAATGGTGCCTCAGGCGCCAGAATGTAATTGCTGCACCGTTTAAGGTGGAACGGTGTTTGAATTAGAAGCTGGTGAACATGACGCCAAATTTAGCCAAATCTCTTGATTATGTGGACTCTGACACTGTGTAACTTGCTGGCTACATTAGCCTTGTAGCTCAGAGCTACACACCAAACATGACTTGGCTGGTCGACCACACTTCCTGAAAGGGGCGGAGTGTATAAATCAGATTTTTCGTTAAACTACGGCTTTAACTAAAGGTCATTTGGTCAGTGGTCTTCACAGTGCAAAGCTCAGAGTGACCACAGTGGTCTTCTGGATTTAGAGCCGGTGCCACTGAAGAGAAGTCGGTCCAGCAGGTGGCACCAGGCCAGAGGTTAACAACAGGGGGGTTGGGGAGGGGGGGTTCGGAGCCCACCTTTCCTCTCACTCATCTCCACCAATCGCGGCTCTCCGATCTCCATGAAGAAGTTCTTGTTCTTTTCGTACTCCTCATCATCAATAATATTGATCTGAATGGTTTTGCTGAAAAAGAGAGAGACAGACAGAGGGAGAGAGAGACAGACAGACAGACACAGGGAGAGAGAGACAGACAGACAGACAGACAGAGAGAGAGAGAGTTGCAGAGATGAGAGAGGCGTGAGGAAATAACAGCTTCAACGGTGGGAAGGAAAACAGCCAGCAGGAAGACACTGACAACTCAATACATGTGCAATGATTCAGGCATGCAGTTAGCACCATGCTAACAATGCTATGATGGGATATAAGCTTCAGTTCCTTTAGCTAGATTAGCTGCATAGCTCCAGTGCTAAAGCTAAAGAAACTTGAGGATAAGCGTATCAGGTCTGAGGGATCCTCATTGATTCATTTCAGATTAGAATGCTACAGTTAGCCTCACTTACTGAACATTACTTGGACATGGCTCCGAAAACACTGATCCCACTTTGATCCCACATGGATCCCACACTGAACACACACTGATCCCACTATGATCTCACTTTGATCACACACTGATTCCACTTAGACCCCACACTAATCCCACTTTGACCCTACATTAATCCCACTTTGATCCCACACTGATCTCACACTGATCCCACACTGATAACACATTAAGTCCATACTGATCACACACTGATCCCACTTTGCCCCCACATTGACCCAATTCTGATCCCACCTTGATCCCACTTTGATCCCACACTGATGCAACTTTGATTGCATACTGATTTCACACTGATCCCACTTTGATCTCACTTTGATCCCACACTGATCCCACTTTGACCCCACACTGACCCCACAGTGGGCTGTCTGGGCTCTGCAGGTGATGCCGATGCTGTGTGGGGCTATGCTGTGGTGCTGATGATGGATGGGGCTCTGAGAGTGATGGAGATGCCTGGCGGTGTTATGATACAGTAATGACGTGGGTGGGCGGGGCTATGCTGTGGTGCTGATGAGAGCGATGTGTGTATGTAGTGTGTTTAGGTCTGATGAGTAACGGTTCGGAGGTGGAGCAGTCGTTCCATCTCCAGCGTGTGTTTGGCAGTAGACATTCCAGGAAAATATGCGGAATGCAAACAGGGAAGCTCTTTATAAACCATCACCGAGTCCACTTCACACAGCATTTCATCACCATGGCAACAATACAGGCTAAACTAAACAAACCAAGAGCAGCATCACATTAAACCATCATACGTTCTTTAACAAGCAACTGTCAGTCTCCTACAGTCTCTCTCTCCGTGTCTCTCTCTCTCTCTGTGTCTCTCTCTCTCTCTGTGTCTCTCTCTCTTTCTCTCTCTCCCTCTGCTGATGTAATGCTCTGTTTATCTCCTGTGAAGGTTTAAAGGTCAGTGAATAAACACAGCAGGCCGTCCTCTCGTCTCTGGTGAGGTGCTGCTGGATGTTTCTGGACGTTACTGTTGTATAAGAGTTTTAGCGGAGCTCTGATTGAGGATCTGAACTGTAGGTGAGGGATTTGTCAGGTGATCATGTGACCCTGCCGTCCTGCAGATGTTCCTCAGCACAGATGGCCGATTTCTAAACTTTCCTAATCCTCCGCTTTCACTCTCAAACGCAGCCTAATCTGGACTGTGAGCAGCTTAAACAGCTCAGAATATTATTCACAGCCAGCAACACCGACAGCTCAGCCAGACCAATCAGAGCTCTCAGACCATTCAGCATTCAGCCTGACGGGGAGGCACATCACTGGAACCACCGATCAAAAAGTCTGCAATGTTTTCAATAAAATTAAAACAATCTTTCAGATAAATATGTAAACGAGTAAAATCTGCTCATCCTAAAGAGCTTCACAGCTTTTAGATCATCAGCAGGTCCATGAAGAACCATTAGAGGAGTCCAGAATGAGGATCAGAGCCGTACAAAGTTCTACAATGACTGAGAAACATGAAGAACATCCAGAATGAATTTCTAATAAAATTAACGTTTCTCTCTCTCTCTCTCTCTCTCTCTCTCTCTCTCTCTCTCTCTCTCTCCCTGTGAGGCTGTGAGATCATTACAGGTCATGGATGTCCAGCTTTCACTTGTGCAGAGTGTTTAATTACCCAGAGGTCACTCCTGCCGCTCACTCAGTGATGGGAGTGTTCAGAGGGATGTTATTTTAAAGCTATCTCGACCGTCTGCAGCGCCGCCTCGTTACGCTCATTTACTCTACACTGAAGACACTAATGTGGTCACCACTGATGACCAGCTTTCCATACGGTATAATTTATGATAATCTGTAAAATGTTACTTGATACTGACAGTCTGCTTTTATGAATAGTCCATGTGTTTTTCTTAAGATCCTTAGTAAGTTTTTAGGAAAGCCTCCGTGAACGAGACCCTCCAGGCTCTGCTGGACAATGCAGAGCAACGCGTGTCACCGCAGCAGCTCAGAGTGAACACTGTGATGTGTGAACAGCCCTCCACATCCGACTGACTGTCCAGTAAATGAGCAGCGTCCAGAAATCAGGGCCTATTCTTATCTCTTCCCGGATCTGTGGGAGTCTGTGTTCTTTTCTGAGAGTTTAAATGTGATCAGTAGTGCCGTCTGCTCGCCGTGAGGGGACACTGACAGAAGAGCAGCCTGATAATTACTGTACACACATCAGCTCACAGTCACACAGCACTGAGCACAGAGTACAGTACAGTACAGTACAGCACAGTACAGTACAGAACAGTACAGCACAGTACAGCACAGTACAGTACAGTACAGAACAGCACAGTACAGCACAGTACAGAACAGCACAGTACAGCACAGTACAGTACAGTACAGTACAGCACAGTACAGCACAGTACAGAACAGCACAGTACAGCACAGTACAGTACAGTACAGCACAGTACAGTACAGTACAGCACAGTACAGTACAGAACAGCACAGTACAGCACAGTACAGTACAGCACAGTACAGAACAGCACAGTACAGTACAGTACAGTACAGCACAGCACAGTACAGTACAGAACAGAACAGTACAGTACAGTACAGCACAGTACAGCACAGAACAGTACAGTACAGAACAGTACAGCACAGTACAGAACAGTACAGTACAGTACAGCACAGTACAGAAAAGAACAGTACAGTACAGTACAGCACAGCACAGTACAGAACAGTACAGTACAGTACAGTACAGCATAGTACAGAACAGTACAGTACAGCACAGAATAGTACAGTACAGCACAGCACAGAACAGTACAGTACAGTACAGTACAGCACAGTACAGAAAAGAACAGTACAGTACAGTACAGAACAGAACAGTACAGTACAGCACAGTACAGTACAGTACAGTACAGTACAGCGCAGCACAGTACAGAACAGAACAGTACAGTACAGTACAGTACAGCGCAGCACAGTACAGAACAGCACAGTACAGTACAGCGCAGCACAGTACAGCGCAGCACAGTACAGAACAGTACAGTACAGAACAGAACAGAACAGTACAGTACAGCACAGTACAGAACAGTACAGTACAGTACAGCGCAGCACAGTACAGAACAGCACAGTACAGTACAGCACAGAACAGTACAGAACACCACAGTACAGAACAGAACAGTACAGTACAGTACAGCACAGTACAGAACAGAACAGAACAGTACAGTACAGCACAGCACAGACCAGCACAGTACAGTACAGTACAGCGTAGTACAGAACAGCACAGTACAGCACAGCACAGAACAGCACAGTACAGTACAGTACAGCACAGAACACCACAGTACAGAACGGTACAGTACAGCACAGTACAGTACAGGACAGTACAGTACAGCACAGCACAATACAGTACCATACAGTACAGTACAGCGTAGTACAGAACAGTACAGTACCGTACAGTACAGTACAGCACAGTACAGAACAGCACAGAACACCACAGTATAGTACCGTACAGTATTATACAGCACAGCACAGTACAGAACAGCACAGAACACCACAGTACAGCACAGTACAGTACAGCACAGCAAAAAATTAAGAATACCATTTCTCAACATAAAATAGTAAAGAACTTGGGGATTTCTTTATCTACGGTACGTAATATCATTAAAAGAAGAAATCTCTCTGAAGAAATCTCTGTACGCAGGGGACAAAGCCAAAAACCAATACTGGCTGGCCGTGATCTTCAGTCCCTCAGGAAGCACTGCATTAAAAACGGACATGATTCTGTAGTGGAAATCACTGCATGGGCTCAGAAACACTTCTGAAAAAAAACTGTCTGTGAGAACAGTTTGTCGCTGTATTCACAAATGCAAGTTAAAACTCTAAAATGCAAAGAAGAAACCAAATATAAAGAGAATCCAGAAATGCTGCCACCTTCTCTGGGCCTGAGCTAATTTAAAATGGACTGAGGGGAAGTGGAAAAGTGTCCTGTCAAAGTTTGAAATTCTTTTTGGAAATCATGGACACTGTGTCCCCTGAGCTAAAAAGGAGAGGGACCATCCAGCTTGTTGTCAGCACACAATTTAAAAGCCAGTATTCATGATGGTGTAGGGGGGCATTAGTGCACATGGCATGGGTGACGTGCACATCTGTAAAGGCACCATTAATGCTGAACAATAGATACATATACATATATGCATACATATGCTGCCATCCAGACAACGTCTTTTTCAGGGAAGGCCTTGATTATTTCAGCAAGACGATGACAAACCACATTCTGCATGTATTACAGCAGCACTGCTCCACATTAAAAGAGTCCAGGTGCTAAACTGACCTGCCTGCAGTCCAGACCTGTCACCACTGATAACATTTAGTGCATTATGAAACAAAAAACACAACAAATGAGCCCCTGAACTGAGGAGCAGCTGAAATCCTTTATCAAACAAGAACAGGAAAACATTTCACTTTCTAACTACAGCAGTGTCTCCTCAGTTCCCAAACACTTACAGAGTGTAGTTAAAGAAGAGGTGATGAAACTCAGTGGTAAACAGGCCCCCGTCCAACTTTTTTGGAACGTGTTTTTGGCACCAAATTCAAAATGGGCCTTTATTGTTCCAAAAACAATACAATTTCTCAGTTTCAACATTTAATATGTTGTCTTAGTAGTATTTGAAATCAAATATAGGGTTTAAATGATTTGCATATCATTGCATGTAGATCAGAAAGATTCCTCTGTGTGTTTCTGACTGAAGTCACGGAAAGTATGTTTGAGTTTATGTTACCTTTACAAACAAGTAAGAGTGCCAGTGAGGAGAGAGAGAGAGAGACAGAGAGATAGAGAGACACAGAGAGAGACACAGAGAGAGAGAGACAGAGAGAGAGAGACAGAGAGAGAGACAGAGAGAGAGAGAGAGAGAGAGAGAGAGAGTTGTAAGTGTATGTAAGTGTTCTTTGTGTGTGATTGTAGGAGTGAATGGTGACTGAGAGCTTCGTCTGCTGCTCTTTCAGTCCTGAAGAAAATCTCTGGACACTAACTGCCAAAATGCTCGTCCGTACACATCACCGACCAACTGAAGGCGGGAATATAATACGGGCGGGATTAAACTCACACTGATAATACAGACCAGATTAAACTCACACTGATAATACAGACCAGATTAAACTCACACTGATAATACAGACGGGATTAAACTCACACTGATAATACAGACCAGATTAAACTCACACTGATAATACAGACCGGATTAAACTCACACTGATAATACAGACGGGATTAAACTCACACTGATAACACAGACCGGATTAAACTCACACTGATAACACAGACCAGATTAAACTCACACTGATAACACAGACCAGATTAAACTCACACTGATAACACAGACCAGATTAAACTCACACTGATCATACAGACGGGATTAAACTCACACTGATAATACAGACCGGATTAAACTCACACTGATAACACAGACGGGATTAAACTCACACTGATAACACAGACCGGATTAAACTCACACTGATAATACAGACGGGATTAAACTCACACTGATAACACAGACCGGATTAAACTCACACTGATAATACAGACCGGATTAAACTCACACTGATAATACAGACGGGATTAAACTCACACTGATAATACAGACGGGATTAAACTCACACTGATAATACAGACGGGATTAAACTCACACTGATAATACAGACCGGATTAAACTCACACTGATAATACAGACGGGATTAAACTCACACTGATAATACAGACCGGATTAAACTCACACTGATAATACAGACCAGATTAAACTCACACTGATAATACAGACGGGATTAAACTCACACTGATAATACAGACGGGATTAAACTCACACTGATAACACAGACCGGATTAAACTCACACTGATAATACAGACGGGATTAAACTCACACTGATAATACAGACCAGATTAAACTCACACTGATAATACAGACGGGATTAAACTCACACTGATAATACAGACGGGATTAAACTCACACTGATAATACAGACGGGATTAAACTCACACTGATAACACAGACCGGATTAAACTCACACTGATAATACAGACGGGATTAAACTCACACTGATAACACAGACCGGATTAAACTCACACTGATAATACAGACGGGATTAAACTCACACTGATAATACAGACCGGATTAAACTCACACTGATAATACAGACGGGATTAAACTCACACTGATAATACAGACGGGATTAAACTCACACTGATAACACAGACCGGATTAAACTCACACTGATAATACAGACGGGATTAAACTCACACTGATAATACAGACCGGATTAAACTCACACTGATAATACAGACCGGATTAAACTCACACTGATAATACAGACGGGATTAAACTCACACTGATAACACAGACCGGATTAAACTCACACTGATAATACAGACGGGATTAAACTCACACTGATAATACAGACCGGATTAAACTCACACTGATAATACAGACCGGATTAAACTCACACTGATAATACAGACCAGATTAAACTCACACTGATAATACAGACGGGATTAAACTCACACTGATAATACAGACGGGATTAAACTCACACTGATAATACAGACCAGATTAAACTCACACTGATAATACAGACCGGATTAAACTCACACTGATAATACAGACCGGATTAAACTAACACTGATGGAGATTATAACTATAGAGCGTCTGACTGCAGGTGGAGATTATAACTATAGAGCGTCTGACTGCAGGTGGAGATTATAACTATAGAGCGTCTGACTGCAGGTGGAGATTATAACTATAGAGCGTCTGACTGCAGGTGGAGTTTATAACTATAGAGCGTCTGACTGCAGGTGGAGATTATAACTATAGAGCGTCTGACTGCAGGTGGAGATTATAACTATAGAGCGTCTGACTGCAGGTGGAGTTTATAACTATAGAGCGTCTGACTGCAGGTGGAGTTTATAACTATAGAGCGTCTGACTGCAGGTGGAGCGCTGCACTGAAGGGAGTGAAGTGTTTCTGCAGCCGGAGGAGTACAGTGTCCAGTGGTCAGCTGATGTGTTTAAAACTGAATGTAAACCTAGTGCTAATCCAGCCGTAACCAGGTGGCACCATTAGCAGGACGGGCCGTTACATCATTATCATCCACCATCGTCCACCATCGTCCACATCCACATCGCTACGAAAACTAGCAGTTCATTCGCCCTGCTGCTCCAACACCTTCTGGTAATGAGTTTATTTAACCGTTTCACCTCAGTTAACAGAAACATTTCTGTCTTTAACATTTAGCCTCAGGGACTGTAGCTGGGAGTTAGCCAGTTAGCTAACAGTGGCTGAAGTTTTTGATGTTTCTGATTTGTAAGTAATAAACGAAGAGTTAAAGAATGCCGTTTTGATTTGATCACAGTGGTGGTGTATTTACACTACCAGTCTAAAGTTTGGAGACATTAAACCAAATTTTTTAAGAGAAATCTAGTCTGTGAAGTTCATTCACTCATCACTTAACCACTTATCCTTCTGGGTCGCGGTGGGGTGCTGGAGCCTATCCCAGCTGTCATCGGGCGGAAGGCAGGATACACCCTGGACAGGTCGCCAGTCCATTGCAGGGCAGACAAACAGACATATACATCCACACACACTCACACCTAGGGGCAATTCAGCACGTCCAATCAGCCTGACTGCATGTTTTTGGACTGTGGGAGGAAACCGGAGTACCCGGAGGAAACCCACGCAGACACGGGGAGAACAGGCAAACTCCACACAGAAATGACCCTGGTCGCCCGGCCGGGAATCGAACCCAGGCCCTTCTTGCTGTGAGGCGACAGCGCTACCTGCTGCGCCACCGTGCCGCCCAGTCTGTGAAGTTGATAATAATAATAATAATAATAATAATAATAATAATAATAATAATACTACTACTACTACTACTTATATAGCGCTTTTCAAGAACTCAAAGACGCTGATGTTTAAATATAAATTTAAACAAGCGATTGTCTTCAGCAACAACAGATCTCAGTATTTCGTTGCTGTTGTGCAAAATCCTTATAACATTTTGACGTGTTTTTACTTTTTTAGATAATTTGTATTGTTTTAAAATTTAATGCCAAACAATCTGGTTCATTTATCTTCCACTAGTTCTCCTGTAAAGTTACTGTTTAAGAGATTCGGTTTTGTTCAGTGATGATTTCTAGTTCAGTCCTGTTTTTGGGCTGCTGAAGAATCTAAAACAGAAACGTCCACTCACAGCGGAAATGGAGGACGGAGCAGCGAGAAGCAGATTATTCAGACGGAACACACTCGCCCTCGGCTAGCTTAGCCTCAGTGAGCTAATCAGCTAGCCGTGCAAACTTCACAATGCCAGAAGTGTTTTAAGACATTTGACCATGATGTACGAAGCGTTTGAGGACTGTTTCTTCATCTGGCTGTAAACCTGTGGATGTTGTTGAACCGTGGTGTATATTGTTAGCTGTGTAGCCTTTAGCATGCTAACCAGCAAGATAGCTGAGGTGTATCATCAGTTGTAATGAAGAGATGGAGCTGTTTGCTGCCTGAAGATCAGCTAATCGAATGTTATGGTTTTGAAATGTTTAAGTTTAAAATGGCCATATAGTTTACATACATTAAACACATATAAATATATATACATATATATTTATATAAATATGTATAACAGTAATTCTGGTAACAGGGTTGTATTATTCAGCTTTACTGCAGCCAAATCAGTGTTTTGGGTGTAAATTGAGAAAATATAATAAAAATACTGGCCAGTCTGATGGTCATTCTGCAGAAAGCGATTATGCAAATTTCTGTTGATATCTTAATAAACAGAATGTACCTTTTTCTTTACAGGAGAACAGGTCTGGGCAACAGGACAGCACATAAAATGTGGGACAGGGGTTAAAATGACTTTTGTTGGTAAATTAAAAAATACTGAATAGAGAAAACTGGTTATTATAGCGCTAAATTGTTTGAAAATGAACCAAGTAACACTGTAATTATGTTATTTGAGTATAATGAGTATATTTTTAGTAATGTTCACTGCCAGTGAGGTGGGACAGCCCAGTATCACCATAGTAAAGGTGGACAATTATGTTTTTTCAAATGCTAATTTTAATCATTTAATTTTAAGTTAAAGTACAGATCCCTTCACGTTTTACAGAAATAAAAACAATAACAGCCTGTTTATTGCTTTAAAAATGTAATGGAACATAAATCAAACTCTATTCAAGGAAAGTGCCAGTTAAATGCTGGTCATTAGTTCTTGTGTTATGTTAAATAGTTTAAATCGTTTTGTTTTGTCTGATTATGCTAATGAGCGGGTACTTTTCTAATGATTTAGCCACAATGTTGTAGTCTAGCTGTAATTAGGCGGTTGTTATCTTCATTACAGTCACTAAATACTTGCCCCCTTAACCCGTAACCAGCCCCCCTAAAATTTTATTCCACCCACCACTTCTGTTCTAATGACCCTGGAGCAGGAAGTCCCCCCACCCCCCTCACAGTGTGGGTGTTATTGTCCAGACTGTGGTGTTAAAGGACGTGTTCAGCTTCAAATGCATGTTTAAATGTATCTGCCAAATCTGACCTACAGCTGCAGCTGCTGAATAACAGCCCAAAAATTCAGGGTTTATAGTGATTATGGTTTATGCTGCATCATAAATCATAATTATTGCTGCATTAATCTGCGATTGCTCGTCTCCTCCTGCAGTTTCCTGTGAGCTGAAACAAACACAAATCAAGCAGCGTATGGAAGCTAATTCAGGAGTAAAGAATGCAGGACGTGCGTTTGATTTATGTTGCCCTGAGGCTCCAAACATCAGCGCCCGCCCCGCGCTCCCCGCCGCCTGCCTATATAAGGAGCTCCAGCGCTGCTCGGAGCCAGGAGGGCCGCCGGGGCTGCTCACTTCAAAGCAGCGCCTTCACTTCACTGTGTAAATTTGCGTACGTCTCACCATTAATCAGCTGAAAAGAAGCGCGAGTCGGGACCTTTTCCATTTCAAGGCGTTTGAAAACTCGGCCTCGTTTCAGGGTGTTTATCTTCGGCGGGTTATATCTGTCCTTATAACCTCCCTCGCATGGAAAATGTCTGCGCTCTGGGTCGCCGTGTCACGTGACCGCGCCGATAAACGATGCGGCGGCGTGTTCCATAAGAGGAGACGGACTGCAGCCCTAGCAGGACGACCTGCTGGTCAGGATCAAACCTCCAGCTGACTGAGTGAAGGGACGAGTAACAGTGAAGTCACTCAGTAATTCAGAGTTCAGTGGGGAAGCCTGAGAACTTCCAGCCGTGACTGCAGGAACCTACAGCTACGAAACTGGGAGATAACAATAACAGCACACATCAGAAACAAACACTCACTTCACAGCAATAATGCGCATTTGAGGGATTCTCAGTAAAACAGTTCTGTGTCCCGTTGACAGCAAAGGGTCTGAACTTTGAACAGTTGCTATTTCAGTGCACTAGGTGGTGCTGTGTGTCTTACGCTCTATAAATTAGGAGGTAGAAGAAGTCTAGCCATTCACTCAGACCTAAAATGGAACGTTATTAAAGGCGTCCACTCTTAAAAATAAACGCACAATAGGTTTTTTGAGTGATGCCCAGTTTTAGTCCCCTTAAGAACCTCAATATAAAAGAAGACTTCTTACTTTTTACACCAGGCAAATGTTCTATACTAGTTTAGGGGCTCTTTCTAGAACCTTTCCATTATGCTGAGGTTCTGTAAAAAGTTCTACTGATTCACCATTCATTGAAAGGTTCTTTAGGGGACCAAAAAAGCTTCAGCGTTCAGGTTGCGATCTTATTTTAAGAGTGTATAATTATTAGCAATAACTATCAATATTAAATAAAATAATATTCTACACTGTGATCAGATTTTTGGCCAAATCGCCCGACTGCAGGAGGCACATCAGTCCAAACTCAACAGACGACCAACAATCGAAACTAGAGTTTCAAATATTTGACGGTATTCGTGTGTTTTTGTCGTTGCCATGGATGGAAATTTCCTGCCCCACCCACCAGCAGCAGCCTGTGATTGGTTATTTTTCATATTTTGCGTCAGTCTAATGGCCTGTTCCTGTCAAAGAAGGCGATTCTCAGCAACATTGACGGACGAAATGTACCGACCCTCTGACTTGTGAAACTAGCGTCTCTTCCAACTGTGCTGAGCTGCCCAGTGATGTTGCTTTAATGGCACTAAAATATTAAACAATGAAAACAGTTGAAGTCCCAGAAAACCAGGGTGTCAATAACACATTACACAGTGTAAGGTTTTTTCACATTAAAAGCTCTTGCGTTTGCTATTTTTTGAGTTGGGTTTAACAAATGTGGTGCTGTCAGGTTGAGTGCAGACTAAACCTCGCTGTGGGTCAGGTGGGTCAGGTTCGGTCAGGACTTTGTCAGCCCTCCCCTCTAATCCAGACCTAACAACTCACTGAGAGCTGACTCCACTTTCCTCCTTCATTCCTAACACTATTTGGTTTTTGTCAGTTCAGGCTTTGAGTCAGAGCCTCATTCTTAGTGTGACAGATTGTTGATGCCATGCTCCTCTGGCGCTTTCACTGCAGCAGAAACGTATGATATAAGCCTGACTCACATCCTGCCTCGTCTGTGAGACGCAACAGAAGGTAATTGGCACACAAGGTCCAGTACGAGCCCAGCTATCTCACTGTGCTTCCGTATTTGGCTCATGGAGTTGCCGTATTTCCTTTCATAAGCTTTATGGTGAGATTTCCCTCCTCGCTAATGCTCTGTATCAGCTTTATTCATAACTGTCGGCTTGACGGAGTCAATTCCCCTCCGCTGATCTCTCACCAGCTTCTCTGCAGCTGGATGTGCTGAACGTTTCCTCGCCCAGAGGAAGTAGCGTCTGCTAAAGGTCATGCTAGGCCTGACAAACCCTGGTGCATCAGGAGACATCAGGGTAAACATCTGTATATGCTCAATATCTAAAGGAGACAAGACTCAGGAATGCTGTGAAATGATAAAGCAAGCAAAAGAGTGAAAGCAAAGCTCAGAGGAGGAAGTACAGAGGGAGGTGTGAAGAGCAGAGAGGCTAGAGGAGGTAAACAAAAGCCAATAATTCATCAGGAGGTAGAGAAATGAAGGTATAGAAGGACACTGAGGGCACATGGGTCAATGTTGGCACAGTTAAAGTTCTGAAATTTCTGGAAGTGAAAAATAAATCACACTATTATCATTTATTATTTAAATGGTTGGTATATTGACTTTTTCATGGTTAATAAGAAGTTCAGTCAGTAAAATCCTGTGACACTTGGCTTGAGTGTTAATTTCACACCAAAACAGCCTTTCTGACAACTAATGCTTGTTGAAATAAGCTGTTGTACATGTTTATGTAGGTTTATGTCAGTTGTCATGAAAGACTCATGTGGCTTTATAAACACTGCCTTTCAGAAAAGTCTATCGAAGTTAGTCTGCCAGTGCGCTCTAGTCCTGGTCTTGGTTCAAGCTCCATTTTGCACAATGGTTTAACCCCTTAAAATCCCAGGCTTATTACTTACTATGGCTTATTATTCAGTAACTACAGGGAACTCTTAATGCAAACTGGTTGAGCTATTCTTAGGTTTTAGAAGTGTGTAATAAAACACTGGGCAGATGAGCTCTGACCATTTAAGGTGTTAACACTAGTCACAACAAGCTTCAACTAGGGTTAAAAGTGTAAACAATATAAAACTTACGAGATCTCATCATTTTGGAACTCCAGGACACCATAAGTATCTTCAAAGTCCTCTCCGCCTCCTTTGGCTGTTCCCTCGATGGTTTTGTAGGGCACCACCACAACCCCTCTGGCACCGGACGTCCTCACCACCTTCACCTCCATTATGCCGATGCTTTCACTCACGTGAACCACCGGCTCCTCAAACGCAAAGATTCCGGCATGGTCATCGTCGAAGATGGTCACTGTAGCCGTGGACGGCAGGCCCAGGCTCGCC
This sequence comes from Colossoma macropomum, assembly GCF_904425465.1. Taxonomy (NCBI): domain Eukaryota; kingdom Metazoa; phylum Chordata; class Actinopteri; order Characiformes; family Serrasalmidae; genus Colossoma; species Colossoma macropomum. Next base: position 1,544,606 of record NW_023495965.1, on the reverse strand, counting down.
AGACTGTCCACATGGTTCACAAGCAGGTTCCCATCATCCTGGCCTTCAGACAGCACTTTTACATTGCTGAGATGGACCAGGAAGTGCTCGTCCTCCTCAAAGATGTCATCGTCAATAATGTCAACTCGAATTTCCTTCTCAGTCTCACCTGGTTTGAAGACAATGACGCCCTCTGTGAACTGGTAGTCAGATCCTGCATTGGCGGTGCCATCTTCGGTGCGGTAGTTCACAGAAATGGTGCTGGTCAAGTCACCCCCACGTCGCACAACGTTCAGCGCAACTGATCCACAGTTCTCCAGACATTGGTAGGTGCCTGGGTCAAAGAAGATCTTCGAGGAAAAGTCGTTTTCGGAAACTTCTGAGCGAAGTTCATGGGTGCAGACTGCCCTCCTGGCCTGATCTGCAGCATGCTTCTTCAGGATGTTCCCCGCACCGGTCATGAGCCTGGTGGCCTGGCAGCGGTAGAAAGCACGGCTCTTCTGCTGCTGGCTCAGGACCTGGTAGTTGGCGAGCTCAATGAGCTGTTCCATCTCTTTCTCCGGATGTTTCTGTTTTAGTTCCTTTAAAATCCTGGCCATCTCCCTCCTGGCTTCTTCCTCGTCCATATCTTTCACCTCAGCATTCACAGCTCCGTCCAGGAACTCCTCTCCGTGGGAGTTGAGCATCGGGCCGTCCATTTCAATGTCCGCTTTGGACTGGAGCTCCGGCTCCCCTTCGGTCTCGATGATCATCCCCCGCTGCTTCCCGACTCTGTAGCGCTTATACACATACTTATAGAACAGAAGTCTGCGGTCAGCGACCCACGCGAACACGACACATATGGGGAAGAAGAAGAGAGTGAGGAGCCCCTCCCACACTTCCACCACACCTGGAGAAATAACGGCCAAAATCAGGTACAGCCAGGTGTAGGCGAAGATGCTCCAGGCCGCAGTGACGAAGAACACTCTGAGGTGCTTAACCTTGCGGTGGTCTCCATCCGGGATGACGGAGACGCACAGGCCGATGATGACGAACATGTTGAAAGCTGCGCTGCCCACGATGGTGTTCGGACCCAGTTCACCTGCATCGAAGTTGTGTCCACAAACTTCCACCACGGAGAGTAAGATCTCTGGAGCAGAGGAACCCAAAGCCATGAGAGTCAGATTGGACACCGTTTCGTTCCAGATGCGGACCGTAGTGGTCATGGTCTCTCCGTTGGGCTTCTTGATGGTGATTTCTTTCTCCTGTGACGTGATGACTTCGATTGATGCCATGAAACGATCTGCGATGATGGAGACCCCCAAGAACATGTAGACCAGTCCAACAAAATAGACCGTAGCTCTAGCCAGCTTGTCTGAAAACGACGGGTTTTCTGGAGTCCATATCGGCAGCATCACTCCTTCCTTGCACTCGTAGCTACCAGAACATGTTCCTGATTCGTTGGCTGAAGAGGAACCTTCATCCAGCTTGGAGCCTCCAGCAGCAACAAGGTGAAGCTCATGGGAAAAAAAGACGAAGAACAGAGCGAGTTTTATATTGTAAGGAAGGAAAGTTGAGGTCTCTGATTGTCCCATCTTTCTGATCAGGTATCCTGTCTCTTCACTTTTCCCTGTAGAGAAAAAGATTCTGATTAGAAAACAGACAAACTGATACTTAATATGTTTAATACTGTGTATACTATACTAACAATAATAATAATAATAATAATAATAATAATAATCATCATCATCATCATCATAGTGTAGCTGTATTGATATTAGCAAATAGGCTAAAAACATTGTATCATACATTGTTTACTTTAGTGAATATATATCTGGGCTCATTTGTAATCAAATGTGTGGATGCTGTGTCACTGTATAGTGAATCATATGAATTGTATGTTTAACTTCAGCATCAGTATGCAGTGATTCATATGTGTGAATTCAGTATCACTATGTAGTAGATCATATGAATTGTATTTAGTGAATCACATGAATCACATATTTAGGTCAGTGTCGCTATATAGTGAATCATATGTAGTGAATCATATGAATCATGTATATTAATTCAGTATTGGAGGGTGAATCCTGAGGCAGTGACACTGAGACATGCTGTGCATGAGCGACGAGTAGCTCACACACACACACACACACACACACACACACACACACACACACACACACACACAGCAGTGTTAATCTGAACACAGCAGCCTGAAGGTGAACCCACTCATCTCGGTGTGTGTTGTACTGATTGTCCACTAAATATGCTCCTGTGTTAATCAGTGAGTTCTTCCACCTCATTGGTTCTGCTGTGTGTCTGTGTTGTTGCTGTGTGCTGAATGCAGCTGTTTCCAGCTGTAAACTCTACAGAGCTCAAAGTTCTTCCTGTTTCATGGAATCGAGTCTCTTAATCTAAACAGCAGACGGCTGTAGTTTGAGCCGTAGCAGCAGCAGCACTGAACTAAAACGACCTCTGAGCAAGTTCTACACTCCTAAAAGAGATGGTTCTTTAAGGTTTTTTAAGTAAAGGCAATGGTTCTATATACCACCAAAAAGAGTTCTGCTATTGGTGTGTCAAGCATTATTGTAACAATAGAAGAATGCTTTTTGGTGCTGTATAGAACCATTATCACAAAGAGTCTACATAGAACCACATACAGAACTGAAGAACCATTTCGGTGTTTTAGCATGCAAACAGTCCTTTGAGTGTTCATGGTTATACATAGAACCACTGCCTTTACTAAAGAACCCTTGAAGAACCATCTTTTTAAGAGTGTACTGTAGAGTCGGTTGGACTGATGATGAATAATTAGAGGAATCAGCCAATCAGTCGCTCTTTCACACCATCAGTATCTAACAGCTGTGCTCAGACGTCTCCTACAGAGTTTATTCAGTGTGTAAACAGATTGAAAACATCAGTTAATATTAGTTCATAACATCATTTAATATTAGCCCGTTTCACAATTTGCTGCACTACAATCCCCAGCATGCACTACAACGTAATGTGCTCTGACTCTCCTTCCCCAACACCCAAGTCTTAATGAACTTACAGCAAAGAGAAGATGCCACATGTCCAGTTTAAGCAGATGGGCAGGGTTAAAAGGCTGAGCTCCTGGGGACGTTTACATTCAGAATATTTCAAGTATTCATGTAATATTTCAAGACCTACTACAGGTGCTTATATTTTACTGTTCACTTTACAGCAAAATGTGAATTAAATGACCTAAAACACAGACACAGATCTCTGGCCCACAGATCTGATAATGAGACCCTTTTAGTGGCTGAGTTTGACTCCCCTGTTCTGGATGATTTATGTTCATATTTTCAGATAAAGTGACTAAACATTAAAAAAGTCGCTCATGATGTTTGATGAGTGTGTGTGTGTGTGTGTGTGTGTGTGTATCTGTGTGTGTGTCTGTGTGTGAGATGAGTGTGTGTGTGTGTGTATCTGTGTGTGTGTCTGTGTGTGAGAGATTTGTGTGTGTGTGTGTGTCTGTGTGTGAGTGTGTGCGAGATGTGTGTGTGTGTGTGTGTATTATGTGTAAGATGAGTGTGTGTGTGTGAGAGATGAGTGAGAGATGTGTGTGAGAGATGTGTGTGTGTGTGTGTATTATGTGTAAGATGAGTGTGTGTGTGTGAGAGATGTGTGAGAGAGATGTGTGTGTGTGTGTGTGTGAGAGAGAGAGATGTGTGTGAGAGATGTGTGTGTGTGTGTGTGTGTGTATTATGTGTAAGATGAGTGTGTGTGTGTGAGAGATATGTGTGAGAGATGTGTGTGAGAGATGTGTGTGTGTGTGTGTGAGAGATGTGTGAGAGAGATGTGTGTGTGTGTGTGAGAGAGAGAGATGTGTGTGAGAGATGTGTGTGTGTGTGTATTATGTGTAAGATGAGTGTGTGTGTGAGAGAGATGTGTGTGTGTGTGTGTGTGTGTGTGAGAGAGAGAGATGTGTGTGAGAGATGTGTGTGTGTGTATTATGTGTAAGATGAGTGTGTGTGTGAGAGAGATGTGTGTGAGAGATGTGTGTGAGAGATGTGTGTGTGTGTGTGTATTATGTGTAAGATGAGTGTGTGTGTGTGAGAGATGAGTGAGAGATGTGTGTGTGTGTGTGTGTGTGTGTGTGTGTGTGTGTGTGTGTGTGAACACTACAGGCAGCTTTCTCCTCGTATAACTTCAGCACTCGGCTCAGGGGTGGAGGAGAAATGATGACATCATCACTGAGTCACACTGCCTTGACCCCCCCCCCTTGACTCCCCCCCACCACCCGGCTGAGTCGGACCACTGACCTCTCTGACCCTCTTCAGTCCAGCACTCAGTTCACTTCAGTTCCTCACGCTCACATTTACAGACCCCACACAGCCTCACAGTAACTACTGAATAACTCATAATAACTACTGAATAATTAATAATAAATACTGAACTATTCATAATAATTACTGAATAATTCATAATAAATACTGAACTATTTATAATAATCACTGAATAATTCATAATAAATACTGAACTATTCATAATAATCACTGAATAATTCATAATAATTACTGAACTATTCATAATAATCACTGAATAATTCATAATAAATACTGAACTATTCATAATAATCACTGAATAATTCATAATAATTACTGAATAATTAATAGCAGATACTGACAAAAAATTATAGATACTGAATAATTCATAGTAGCTACTGAATAATTCATAATAATTACTGAATAATTTATAGTAGATGCTAAATAATTTATAATATTTACTGAAAAAGACTGAATTTGTCTTTAGATAAATGAATAATGATCGCATGTAATGGATTGTTTTCTCAGTTCTCACCTGTAGGGGTCTCTGTTTCCCCAGTATTGAGTGTTGTTTAACTCAGCAGGAGCCGTTTTAGAGAAACTCCCTCTCTTTAGTCCTGAGTTCAGATCTGATGGTCAGGATAAGATTTTTCACAAATTCATATTACAGAATCAAATCTGATCTAAATTTAGGAATCTGAACTTACAGCATCTAATCTCCAGTTAGGAAATCTTAACCTACTCAATCAAAGGTGACAATCAGCTGTCATGTCTGTTTCCTAGCAACTGACCATAGAGTTAGAGCTGCTGTAACCGTTATATCTCACACTCAGAGTGTGACTGTGGGTGTGACACAATCAGTTACCACCCACATATCAACAATCTGATTGGTCGCCACTTGGTTCATTTGCATAAAGCTGGTCCAGAATGAGAGCGGAGTGATGATGTCAGAGCTCTGATGTGTCAGTTGTGTGTGTGCTGTCGTCTCTCGCCTCGTTAAAGCGCAGTATGACTCACTCTGCTAGATATAAAGTAAGAAAAAATTCAAATGGAAAAAGGTAAATTATTTAGTACGATGTCATCGTTCACATCACAGACACACTGCTTAAAACACCTTCCCGCGTCACTGTGTTCGGGTGAGTCTTTCTGTCCACAAATGCAGGTTAAGACTGTAATATGCACAGCAGAAGTCACATTATAGCATTCAGAAACGCCGCCAACTTCTCTGGGCTGGAGCTCATCTGAAATGGATTGATGCTCAGTGGAAACATTTATTGTGGTCTGATGAGTCCACCTTTCAGATTGTTTATGGACAGAATGGACGTTGTGTTCTCCAGGCCAAAGAACCATCCAGATTGTTACCAGCATAAAGTTCTAAATTCATCTGTCATGGTGTGTGTGTGGGGGGGTATTAGTGGATAACCTGCACATCTGTGAAAGCTCTATTAACACTGAACACATGTTGGAGCAACACCTTGGAGTCTTTTTCAGGGACATCCATGTTTATTTCAACCTGAAACGTGTTACAGCAGCATGGCTGTGTAATACGAGAGTGCGGGTTCTAGACTGACCTGCCTGCAGTCCAGAACGGCCTCATACCTTAAGTGTGTGCCTGATTAAACTCAGTATATATGAAGTAACGTAAGTTTTAACCCTGAATTAAACCCACAACAAAAAAAAAACGACTGGAATAATTTGCACAAACAGGAAAGACTGATTTTTATTCATCTTTTACTAAATTAAAATGCACTTATATGATCCTCTTTATTTAAAGACTATATTTACATGACTATATTCTTTTTAGCAGAACAGCCATTTAGAGCACATAAATAAACAACACAGTAATACATATGCTAATTAAATATTTAGCTAGAAAGTGCTAAAGCTGTCACTGCAGTTCTGAAGTGAAGACGGTAAAATCTGAATATGTAAACATTCAAACACATATAATGTCATAAGCCAATTAAACAAACATGTAGCAAGCTCTGCTAGCGCTGGCTGCTTTTTCTAGCATTCTAGCACAATCGCTGGCAGACTAGCGCATCACCACTGTCCAATAAAAACACGTCCAAAATAGTAACTTTACAGGAGGAGTGAAAACATTCTGAACTTTCAGTGTAAGTTAATGTGAAAAGGTTTTACTCCATATAATTTGAAGCGTTTCTGTTGGTCTGTTCATCACAAAGGTTTCACATGATGTGAATAATTAGCATAATTAGCGTAATTAGTATATTCACTTACAGGCAAATTTACTAGAGGACTATCATGTTTTACTAGCATTGCTAATTTAATTTGGCAAATTATGCTCATGCTGTGAAGTTTATTCTGCATCTAACCAAGCAAAGCTTATTCTTCAGATAACGCTACAGTTCAGTTCAACCTACTTTCAAAACATTATACGATTATTCAACCTGTATATTATTACAGTTAACACGTAGAATTCTCAGCATCTCAAAAATGGATTTGTCTATTTATATTTTGAATTTCTTGTATGAATTTACGTCTCTGCGCCACTGTTCTATTATCTATATCAGGTATTGTATATGTGGTGCTGTACTGAGTTCTACTGTGACAACAATAATTATAATTGGGGATATAATATAATAAAAAAGAATCTATCAATCTCTCTGTTTATGCCCCAAATAAACTGTGGTATGACCTTTATTTAACCTTTAGAACCCTAGAATTATATAGGGGGAAAATTTTATTATTACAACTGCAATTATAAAGTATTTACATGTGACAGTCACACAAGCCTATGCTGTTATTTTCAGAGACTCTGGGCTGCTCAGATTTGCCATTATTTGACATGTAAATTCAAACAGAAATTTGATATCTTTATGAATTTGGCTAGTTTTTGAACAAAAACGTACATAACGTCTGCTAAGTTTCAAAATGTTTTTCTTATAGAGATCCTGAATACAGGCACCTCAGATACCCTTCAGAAATGGTTAGTCTGGAGTGTCTGTGAGCTCAAAGTGCAAGAATGTTGATGCTGATTCATTCTGTAAAAATAAACAATAAGCATAAGGCGGCCATGTTTTTTATTGATTTTCGGTCCTCTTGGATTCAGCCTGAGTGCTAAAACCATGATGCACAGCAGGACAGACTAAACGGAAAGACAGAGCTAAATATGATTAATTTTATAATAATATGTATCATATTTATTGTTATTGATCTGTTGATTATGCTTCGCCTTTCTGTTTAATAAAGTGCTGTATGTGGATATTTTTCTCAACATAAAACGTAATATGTGAAATATTTGTACTCCAAATGTTCCAGAACAGTCAAACTGTTTTGCTAAACAAAAATGACATCATTTGTCAAGGAAATGATGCAAAGCCACATTTGATTGTGGATAAAAGTTTAGAATTTGTAGGCAAACAAAAAATTGAGATAATTTCTGTGAGATGTTGATCTGAGATATAAATCCACCAAACTTCATCACTTCAGACCAATCAGAGCCAGCTCTGCAGCTCATCTCCTCCCGGGGATAAACGCAGCTGATGAAGGAGTTAAAGCTGATTTGTTTTATATTAGTTTATAAAATCTGTTTTAAAGCCATAAACTAAAAGAGATTTTCCTCCGTCAGGTCAACACTGGACAGCGTAGCCCACCAGGACATACTGAAGAACCCACAGCTGGAGAGTCTCACCCACCGACATCATCATCATCATCATCATAACATCTAAACGAATAATCTAAACACAGTCCCAGAGCCCTGACCACGCTGACCTCAGCAGCACTCTGCCCTGCCCGCTGGAGTATGAGTGGTAAAGAGGGTTAAAGAGTGAGTTTGGAGCTCACCTGCGGTGCGTTTGGAGAGGAGCGCTGGACGGCAGTGGACTGAGCTCAGCAGACGCTGGAGCAGGCATTGTTTGTGGCAGGCCGGGCTGGACGGGCCGCTCTAAACATGGGCAGCGTCTCAGAGCGAGTGAGAGCGCGCTGCTTATCGTCCTCATCCCGACTGCACTTCCTTACAAGGCTGCAATCCCTCAGCACGCGCTGTCCTGCACTCAGCACCCGCAGATAAACCGCCGCCCGCTCGCCCGCCCCCCGCAGGAGAGAGAGAGAGAGAGCTCAGAGTGAGTGTGAGAATGTGATGAGGACCGGGCTGATAAGTGCGTGTGTGTGAGTGTGTGTGTGAGTGTGTGTGTGTGTGTGTGTGTGTGAGTGTGTGTGTGTGTGTGTGTGTGTGTGTGTGCGGTTCTCAGTATCTGCTGGATGTTGGGGTCTCCTTCAGGTCCAGTACAGCCAGGGTCTGTGAGCCCATATGGGAAAAAATATATGGACACATTTTTATATGTTTGAAATACATTCAAACACTAAAATGTATTTCAGGATATTTTGTCTTATTAAGCAAATATATTTTAAAATGCATCTGTTTAAAATTTTACACACAGACAAAAATAACTGTGTGTAAATGTTTTTATCAAATCCATCTGAAAATGTATGAAAATATCCAGAATCCTGTCTGATGCTCTTCACTGTCTGATGCTCTTCACTGTCTGATACCTTTAGAGATGAATTTGTGTTCCAGTATCTTCATTTTAAATCTGATCAAATGATCCTTTAACAGGACAGAAGCGAGTGTTGTGGGTATTGATACTCCGTGAAAATGCAGTTATGATCTGATATCTTGTTTATGTGAAATACATTGTGTGTGAGAGTCTGACTGCAGACGTACATGGTTAATGTAAAGTACAGTGCAGATCACAGAAGAACGTTTAGTTACATCTGGAACCTTCATTACACACAACTGAACACAGATAATAACTAATACAGATAAATACATTTAATATATATATTTAGGAAATAGTTTTTTGGCCATTTTGAAACATTGCAAAAATATATTTGATAAGTACAACCCCATTTCCAAAAACGTTGGGAAGCTGTGCAGAATGTAAATAAAAACAAAATGCAATGAAGTGCAAATCATTTAAACCCTATATTTCATTGAAAATAGCAAAAAGACAACATATCTAATGTTGAAACTGAGAAATCTTATTAAGTTTTGAAAAATACATGCCTGTTTTGAGTTTGATGCCAACAACACGTTCCAAAAAAGTTGGGACGGGGGCAACAAAAGGCTGGTAAATTTGTGTAATGCTAAAAAAACACCTGGTGGTTAATGGGCAACAGGTCAGTAACATGATAAAGAGCATCTCAGAGAGGTGGAGTCTTTCAGAAGTAAAGATGAGGAGGGGTTCACCACTCTGTGAAAGACTGCACCATCAAATAGTGCAACAATTCAAGAATAATGTTTCTTAGCGTAAAATAACAAAGAACTTCTGCTTTTCATCATCTACGGTACATAATAACATTAAAAGACTCAGAGAATCTGGAGAAATCTCTGTATGTAAGGGACGAGGCCAAAAACCAGTATTTGCTGGCCGTGATCTTTGGGTCCTCAGGCAGCACTGCATTAAAAACAGACATGATTCTGTAGTGGAAATCACTGCATGGGCTCAGAAACACTTCTGAAAACCACTGTCTGTGAAAACAGTTCATCACTGCATCCACAAATGCAAGTTAAAACTCTAAAACGCAAAGAAGAAACCAAATATAAAGAGAATCCAGAAATGCTGCCACCTTCTCTGGGCCTGAGCTCATTTAAAATGGACTAAGCTGAAGTGGAAAAGTGTCCTGTGGTCTGATGAACCAAAATTTAAAATTCTTTTTGGAAATCATGGACACTGTGTCCTCTGGGCTAAAGACCACTCAGCTTGTTATCAGTGCACAGTTCAAAAGCCAGTATTCATGATGGTATAGGGGGCATTAGTGCACATGGCATGGGTGACGTGCACATCTGTGAAGGCACCATTAATGCTGAACGATACATACATGTTGCAACATATGCTGCCATCCAGACGACGTCTTTTTCAGGGAAGGCCTTGATTATTTCAGCAAGACAATGTAAAACCACATTCTGCATGTGTTACAGCAGCATTGCTCCGTATTAAAAGAGTCTGGGTGCTAAACTGACCTGCCTGCAGTCCAGACCTGTCACCACTGAGAACATTTGGCACATTATAAAATGAAAAATACAACAAATGAGCCCCTGAACTGATGAGCAGCTGAAATCCTGTATCAAACAAGAACAGGAAAACATTTCACTTTCTAAACTACAGCAGTGTCTCCTCAGTTCACAAACGCTTACAGAGTGTAGTTAAAGAAGAGGTGATGAAACACAGTGGCAAACAGGACCCGGTCTGAGAGGTTAATTAGGGGGTCTCAGCCCCCTCAGGACCCCCTGTGTTTCACATCTTGTGGGCGGTGTTCTAAAACTTCACCCCTGACCTCGGGAGATCGTGAGTTTGAACCCCAGCAATTCCACAGCTGTCCACATCTGGAAGCCTAAATAGGGGAAAAAGTCCCAGCTGGAGTAGAACACAAACTCCACACTGTTCACTATGAAACTGCTGAGAAACTACAAACGTGAGCTGGAAGAACTTTTGACTGAAGAAGTTTGAGTTGGTTGAACTGTGGAGTCTGAAGTTGAGGTAACTGAAGAAAAGCAGAGCATTCGGTTACTCCAGCATCTTAGTATGAGCTTTTATTTAAACTTTCACTGTAAAAAATGGTAACTTAAATAATTTACTTCATGTGGTGACTGTAACGTCCTGCCCTGCTCTGCCCTTGTTTGTCTCTGTTTCTGCCTTTGTTTACATTCCCTGATGTGTTTATTCATGTGCTTGTGTTGTTGTTTTGGCCTTTGTCTCCACCCCGTCCTGCCTCATTGTCATTTGTCTCACCTGTGTGTTGTCTGTAGTTCCACCTCCTCATGAGCCCCAGGTGTTTCTTGTCTCCCGTCAGTGTATTTAGACTCCTGTGTCTGCTCAATCTGGTTGCCTTGCGTTGTTGGTATTAGCCCCTTGTTGGTTGTTCCGTGTTTCTAGTTTTATGTCGTCTTGTAGGTTTTTCGGTTCTAGTTTGTGTTCTTTTAAGTTTAGTTCTGTTTCTTTCCTGTTTGTGGTTTGTTGTTCCACCATGGACATTTCTACATTGCTCACCTCAAATCCAAAGTCCTGAAATCAGATTCAAATTAAAGCAACTTGCACTCCCACCCAGGCTCATCACCTCCGATGTTACAGTAACAGTATTTTACAGTACATACTGTTACTCTAACGTGCATATTGTTCACACTAATTAGTTTATTCACCTCAAATAAATACTCTCAGCAAAATGCTTGTTCATTCAAATGATTTTAGTTGAATTAAACTAGTTTAATTACAGGTTACATGAAGTAAATTTTTAAATTAAGCTGACAAATCATTTTTACGGTGTGGAAACAAACAGACCATCTTAGCGTCTTGAAAAGGGTTAAACTAAGAAAAGTTATGACCTTTAAATGAAGAAATATTGTAGATTCTGCTGTTTGTGTTTCTCTATTAAAACATAATCAGATTTGTGACACTGACCATGTTTAGGCCTGTCAGACTGTTTTTAGTCTGATCTCTTCCAGTGAAGCGAGTACCTGCAGCTCGAGTGCACGCTGTCATTAAAGCAAAAGAGGGACACGCCACCAAACACTGAGAAACTCTGAAAATTAACCTGAAATTTCAAATATTCTACTTTTCACTCAGACTGCTGTGCTGATAATATACGTTGTATATTATCTAATCTATGAATTAGACTACATGCTTTAAAAAGATGGTTCTCCAGTAGTTCCTTAGCAAAGACATTGACCCTTTATAGAACCATGAACACTTAAAGAACCATTTGCATTCTTAAAGGGTTCTGTGAATGGTGACGTTTTTCTTCAGACTGATGGAGAATCTGTTTATATGGGTCTACATAGCACCAAAAAGGGCTCTGCTATTGTTGCAAGCTTGATATCATAACAATAGAACAACCCTTTTGGTGCTTTGTAGAACTATTGTCTTTACTAAAGAACCCTTGAAGAACCGTCTTTTTAAGAGTTTAGATATTAAACTAGTATGCAAAACAGAAGCATTTCCACACCATTCTCAGACACCACTGTGTATATTTAACTGAAAATTACCCAGAAGCCTCAGCAGCTAACTCTACTCTCAGCTGTGAGAGTCAGTGAGTCACTCTCTCCCTTTATTCCAGCTTCTATTCTCTTCAGGAGCCTCACTTTCAGTTCCTCAAAGAATCTGCAGACACACCTCCAAAGTTCAGTCTTAGAAGCTGGTTGATGATTTTCTGAAGTAATCAAACACATTCAGTGGTGTTGAGGTCTGGACTCTGGGGTGGTCAGTCCATCGTTTAGCTTCTTTGTTTGATGTGTCCGTCTCCTTTTCTCAGTGAGGTTCTTCTTGATCAGCTACACATCCTTTCAGACCCACAGATCCCCATAAACCCATAATTCACCCACCAATATTTCAAAATCTCCCCCCATAACTCAGTGTGTGAGATGTAATCAGAGTGATTCAGAGTGGTTTGGTGTGAAACGGTTCAGATGTCTTTACAGTGGTGGTGATAGGAACCAGGGGTCGCCATGACTACAACACAAATATAGACATTTTATTTACTATCCAGAACCACCAGTGAACCTACACGAGTCTTCTGAGTTTATATGGAATGTTGATGATGGAAAATAGTGGAAAATCTGAAATAATAAGTTTTCCTTGGGGACTATTTTGCCTCACAGCGCCCTGCATGTATCCCTCCACCATGAATGGAGTTTAAGTTCTCTAAACTATCATAAAACAGTGTCTCAGTCATCAGGCAGTGAATTCATAACCATTTCATGTAGGAACTTTCTGTGAGGGAGCTTTTAGAGGTGGACGTCTGGTTCCTATCACCACCACTGTGAACAGTTCTGACTCGGTATATCAGTTTATCTAGAACGGAGCGTTTCACACCAAACCACACGGAGCGAACTTTATGCTGAACTGTGTTTGAAATGTTTAATCGTCACAGCAGTGCCGTGTGAGTAGAGCGTTCCTCACAGTTCTGCTGGAGAACATTCCGGTGTGTCAGTGTGTGTGTGTCTGAAAGCTCTCACACACACATCTTCAATCTTATCCTTTAAATTCCACCAGATTGGCTATTTTTACCCACCAGGTCTGAAGGGTCGAGCGCAGGACGTCAGAGAGACACACGGGCCCTGATAGTGACTCCTGCATGAGTGTGAGTGTGAGTGAAGCTGCAGTGCAGCACAGCGCCCCCTCCTGACTAACACACACAGCACTACCTGTCTCAGGTGTTCAGTGTGAATGAGCTGATGGAGCTGATTTGATTTCAGTTACTGGGTGTAAATATTTTTACATGAACTTAATAATCTGGAGTCGTATTACAGAAACATCTTAACTCTGAAATCTCCATGACGACTTCAGTAGGGATTGAATTTAGTTCAGTATCTATTCCAGAATAACAGCTCCTACCTTCATAATCTCATCATGAACTCCAGATCAGAAAACAGCATCACACAAACATCCTAACTAGACTAAACCTCCTAAATCCTGTCCTAACTTTAGGATGAACCCCAACAGGGTCCTCACTTCTGTTTAAGGTCCGTTTCTATGGTTTTTAGGCAGCTGAGTCAGCAGCATAGTTCACTACCAGCATAATGAGCTCCATTTATTTCTACTGTAAAACGCTGCTTTCACTGTGAGATGATTTTCTTTTCTAACTCTGTGTTTTAAAGATCTCAGACGCTGCAGACTCGATCTCCACCATTCCAACATGGTATTTGGTGCTCACCTAATAATATCTGATGTGCACCAGATTTTTACCCAAAAAAAAAAAAGCCACGTCCCTTCAGGCAAAATGATGTTTAAAAATGAGGATGTATTAACTCATAATTTGAGCAGGGGTGCCAAAACCTTTGCACATGATCTGAGTTTTGCAGGTAACCAGAGCAGCTGGGTTTAAACGATTCTGTCTGTCCAGCTCTTGGAGAAACAGGTGTGAGCCTGATGAGCGGGTGGGGTCTCGGGTGACGGGGCGTGACAGAGAGAGAGAGACAGAGGGAGAGAGAGAGAGTGAGAGAGAGAGAGATAAAGATAGAGAGACAGTGAGAGAGGAGAGAGAGAGAGAGAGAGAGAGAGAGAGAGAGTTCAAAGAGAGAGAGAGAGAGAGAGTTCAAAGAGACCCCACCCACGGGGACATTCCACAGCTATAAACAGAACACACAGACAGAGCAGGAGAACCTGCTGAGAACCTGACACAGTCATCAAACCAGCTTTGCACCTGAGAAGAGCCTCCACCTCTGCCGACACACGCAGTTTTTATTCGTGACTCCGCCCTCTTTACAGAGAACATTCTCAAATATTCCACACAGTCGGTACAGTAACCTGCAGATAGTGATCATCATCATCACAGCCGATCAGATCAATAACTGTGTTAATACAACAAACTCTCTCCACCGTCCACTTCATCAGACTTTACTCCTGTATTTCTGTATCAGCAGTTTCAGAGAGCAGCAGATTACACACCTGCACACACCCCCCCGACACTGACCCAGCAAGTACACAAATAAACTGAATCTACAGAACAGATTATTACAGATTATCACAGATTATCTCAGATTATCACAGATTATTAAACATTATCAGAGATTATTGTAGATTACCACTGATTTTTAAACATTCTTACAGAGATCTTTCAGAAAATAGACGCTGATCTGCGCGTGCAGCAGCTCCGTGTGAGACAGATGTTTAAACTGTTTCTCTGCTTTAGAACGATTTCCACCGAATAGCCGAGAAAATAGTGTGAATAACGTACAGCACAAACGCCACGTAGGAGAACACCTGGAGAGAGAGAGAGAGAGAGAGAGAGAGAGACAGAGAGAGATTATTTATTTATTTTATTTATAATTATTATTTATTTAATTATTTATTTATTTTTAATTATTATTATTTTATTGTATTTTATTTTATTACATTTGGCATGTCCATACTCATCCTATGCTTATATGTATTACCATATTTATTATCCTATTTTTTTTTATTTTCTATTCATTTTTCTTTCCTATTAATTATATTTTAATAATAATTCAATTTAAGATGTATTTACAGCTTTGGCAACATAGGTCTTATATCCTGTCATGCCAATAAAGCATATTTGATTTGATTTGATTTGACAGAGAGAGAGAGAGAGAGAGAGAGAGAGACAGAGACACAGATAGAAAGAGAAAGAGAGAGAGAGAGAGAGAGAAAGAGAGAGAGGGAGAGAGAGAGAGAGAGAATTGAATTGAGAGAGATAGAGAGAGAGAGAGAGAGAGAGACAGAGAGACAGATAAAAAGAGAGAGAGAGGGAGAGAGAGGGAGAGGGAGAGAGAGAGACAGAGAGAGAGAGAGAGAGAGAGAGAGAGAGAGAGAGAGAGAGAGAGAGAGAGAGAGAGAGGGAGAGACAGAGAGAGAGCGAGATAGAGATAGAGAGATACAGAGAGAGAGAGATAGAGAGAGAGAGAGACAGAAAGAGAGAGACAGATAGAAAGAGAGAGACAGAGAGAGTGCGAGAGAGAGAAAGAGAGACAGAGAGAGAGACAGATAGAAAGAGAGAGAGAGAGAGAGAGAGACAGAGAGACAGACAGATAGAAAGAGAGAGAGAGAGAGAGAGACAGAGAGAGAGACAGATAGAAAGACAGAGAGAGAGAGAGAGAGAGAGACAGAGAGAGAGACAGATAGAAAGACAGATAGAAAGAGAGAGAGAGAGATGTGTTTACATGGTGCTCCACATGTCTAATGTAGTTAGATGTTCATCATAAAGACATTTCACTGGCAAAATTCCACTTTTTTTCACTAGCATTAGCATTGTATGCTAACTACAGCGATCGTAAGACATAGAGAATCTGTGAGGACAGAATCTGTGACCACTGACTGTTTGCCACTGGTGGTCCTCCTCGGACCACCCAGATTACTGTCCTGACATACAAGCTTTAACTACTTTTAATCTCCTCACACAGATTTTAAATGCACAGAGACTTTTATTTTGGAAAATAAACTGAGACAAATATGGCAAACAGCTCAGAGAAACAATATCGAGGCCTGATATACAGTGATTTTGTAGAAAGGGTTGCTGGATTACAGTTATTTACTAAACTAATGCCCAGAGTGCAGCTAAAGAAAGGAGCGAGAAACATCGGTAAACTGGACTGTGAGTGGAAAATGAGTGATGATAGTGGAACAGTGGAACACCAGTGGACCGCCAGCGGTCAGTGGTCCACTACCCTCTTGCTATCAGGGGACTAGCTCAGTTCAGCAGAACCAGCACTGCAACCACAGAACTAGCAAGCTATCAGCTAAGCTAGCTCACGGTTAGCTGAGGCTGCCTCGAGCGTAGACAAGCACAACGTCTGCATGTCTGACTGACTTCAGTCTTCACTGAACGCTGTTTCAGCTGTTAGCAGATCCAGCAGCTACGATCATCTGGTCATTATAACCGGAGTGTTATGAACAGCAAGAGCATCTTTGGTATCATTAGCGGATCATTTTGGCCTGTTATGATTATATTATCGTTATACATATTATAAACGTAATAAAAGGTAAATACTATATTAAATTATAAGGCTAGATCTGCTCAATCTTCACAGAGAACTCTTGTGAAATTTGGTTGGGCTTTTCCTGCTGGACTCTTGCTGGACAGCTGCTGGTGGACGTCTGCGCTAGTGTTTGTTTGCCTTTCTGTAGTTTTACTCTGCGGCTGATGCTACTCACACCTAGGTTAATATTAATTATAAAACGGATAGTTCTGGTTCTAAAATCTGATTGGCTGCGTTCAAAGCCGTTGTAAAATCTACGATATACGACTCCTCACAGTGACTGACCTCTGCATCACTGCGCCACGGCATAAAAACCCTTCTGTTAATAAATAGTCTTTGACTCTAATGCTGCTCACACAGAGCACCGAGTGAACTGATGAAGAAAAAACCCGGTTCTGTTCAAACTGAGAGGCTGACAGCTTATTTTCTTATCTAGAACCAGGCTGGTCAGCTAGCTAACAGGCTAAAAGATAAACAGTCTAAACTGCTCCATCATTAATATCACAGGCTTGAATTAAAGCACTTACAGTCTGATTTACTGTAAAACTGCAGTATAAAAGTCTAAAAATGTCACCTGAATGTTTTACACACTTCAAATGTTCGTGTTTCAAAAGTCGCGTCAAACCCAGACTGAATCCCAAACGGCTCTGTACTCCCTAAATAGTGTTCTAGCTATGGAAGTTCAGAAGTTCTAGCCTCTACAGTCAAACAGTGCATCATGTATCGAGTGTGGATGAGTCTGAGTCCCAAATCACTGTTTCTTAGCTGTATTCTGCTCTGTTGGGCTGCAAGATCCAGTATTTAAACTCCTACGTAGTGCACTATGTAGGGAGCAGGGAGCTGTTTGAGACTCAGCCCCAGCGTGAGAAAAGTGGCGTCATCAGACCGGCAGGAGACTCGCAGTGGTGATTTGGACCAAAAAACACTTATAAACTGAAAGTATTTGCATTAAACAGAGCTGTGTTATCATATGTTCACTGTTACATGTAAAAAATAATGAAACGTCTGCAGTTCACAGTGATGGTCGACCGAACATTCTCCTCCTCATTCAGTGGTCCATGGTTGCTTAGCAACAATACTATACTGTAAAGGAACCACATTTCTTGGCAGAATACTTGTTTATGTTGGTTATTATTAATAATAGCATAAATAATTATCTAAAACATTGTGCATTTTCATATATTTCATGTTGGCTGCTGTCGTGCCTAAGAACCCTTCCCCGTGATAAAATCACTGTAACCCACGGCCTCGAGTGGCTTACTGCTTTAACATCTATTCAATTTAAAGTAAATAGACATTATTCTCCCCCCCGTTTCTCAGAGAACAGCTCTTTACCACAGCGGCGATGTCCAGTTTGTAGTCGTAGTCGGAGGCCGTGAGGTAGAGGGTGGTGAAGGCCAGCAGGACGGCAGCACTGAGGTACAGGATGGACGCCAGAGCGTGATACGCCACATCCTACAACACCAGGAGAAGATAATACACACTTATATACACGAAACACAAGCAGACCGAACACCACAGTCCAACAGTGACGCTGGGTTTCTCATCGTGTACTGCAGTTACGGTCAGTGAAACATGTCTGTCTCACTCTCGTGGCCCAGCAGCACCGCAACCAACCAGCTAACTGACCACATCATTAACGTCGGCTAACACTGGCTAATCATCAGAGAGGAACACAGACCTTTAATGTGAAGCTTAATGTAGTTAATTAAGTTAATCTAAACTGATATCGGTTCTCTGAGGTTCTGTAAATGGGAACAAATCATGCGGACCACCAACAGGATAAGGAGGTGGGACCACCGACATCCAGCCAATCAGGATAAGGAGGTGGGACCACCAATATCCAGTGGCTGTATGTGTTTGGGGGAGGGGCTTTAGAGGGAACACTGAAGGGAGGGGCTGTATGTGTTTGGGGGAGGGGCTTTAGAGGGAACACTGAAGGGAGGGGCTGTATGTGTTTGGGGGAGGGGCTTTAGAGGGAACACTGAAGGGAGGGACTGTATGTGTTTGGGGGAGGGGCTTTAGAGGGAACACTGAAGGAGGGGCTGTATGTGTTTGGGGGTGGGGCTTTAGAGGGAACACTGAAGGGAGGGGCAGTATGTGTTGGGGCGGGGCTTAAGAGGGAGCTCTGAAGGGAGTGGGTGGTCTTTAAATGGCTCACAGCATGTTCTCTTTTACAGTCTGTCTGTTGGTGAAACTGATCCTCAGGAACGGTTTCTCAGTGTAAGTCTGGCTAAAACCCACCGCAGCAGCCCAGGACGCTCGGTTGTTGTGGGTTCCACAGACGAAGACCATCATCCAGACGAAGGTGATGACGAAGCAGAACAGAGACACGGTCATCACGTAGGCCTGAGGGTTATAGGGGGCGATGTAGGTGCAGGCCACCAGGATCCACACCAGACCACCAAACACCTACACATACATCCACATACATACACACTTATATACACACGTATATATACCTATACATACATATATACACTTACGTATACAAATATACACAAACATTTACACTCATACACAGATTTATCATTTAAAAACTGGCATATTCAAATCAAGCTTTGAACAATTAATGAATCGTTTCATAAAGTTTCATAAACACCCTGTGATGGACTGACTGCCTGTCCAGGGTGTTTCCTGCCTTCTGCCCAATGACTGTTGGGATAGACTCCAGCTCCCCCCCCCACGTGACCCAGAAGGATAAGCGGCTTAGAAAACATGGGTTTCATAAATGACCAAAAATGCATGTCAAATTATTCTAATGCTTCACTTTTTTGAGAAAACCTGGTTATTTTTATCTATTTTTCTTCTGCTTTTCCGTAAAACAGACGGAAGACGTTAGAGTCTCACTCCAAGATCTTTCTGGAACGCCCACTTTTCATCATCCAATCAAATCCTGAGGAATAATAAAATAGTGTCCCGCCCGAGTAGCTCGTTCCAGTCGTCACGCTCAGGAGGGACAAATATGCTCTGATTTCTGATTCACAGCTCAGATGATTTTATTCATGTTGGCAGCTGCCCAGCTGTATAATAACTCCTTTAAAGAGGTTTGATTGGCTGATTCCTCAGTCTCTCATCAGTCCAACAGACTCTAGAACTTTCTTTGGTACTAGTGCGATGCGGTTCTCACTGATTAAAACATGGCTGCAGATCACACAACACAGCAGGAAGAACTTTGCGCTGCTTCTGCCCAGAAACGGCTGCAAGCTGCCTCCACCACACTAAACACAATACACACTTCAGAAAGACGGCTCTTCAAGGGTTCTTTAGTAAAATGGTTCTATACACATGGTCCTAGACCCTTGGCAGGATTACATGGTTCTCTGCACAGTGAAATGGTTCTTCAGATTGACAGAGAATGTAGTGTATAAGGTTCTGTGCAGCTAAACTAAAAAGGGTTCGTACCAACAGAAAGAACCCTTTTTGATGCTATAGAGAGCCATTAGAAAAAGGTTCTATATTGAACCATATACAACACATTCTCCGTCAATCTGAAGAACCATTTCACCATGCAGAGAACCCTTTAATCATGAAAATGGTTCTATATTAAACTTTTTTTTTACTAAGAGCCACCTTTTTAAGAGCGTGTTATTGCAGCCCTATACAGTGTCTAAAATAACAGAACAGTGGGAAAGATAATAAGAGAAACACGCACACACATATTTTAGCGCTGAGCTAAATGTCAGGAACGTGTCCGACCGGTTTGGCCCTAAAAAACAATCACGCACCTTCACTGCAGCCGCATATTTCAGACCAGTGAACATAATTTATCATAAAAATCATATCATTTCACATCCTGTCCTCTTTCACACAGCCGGGCGTTCGAGAAAACTCCATTTCACCCTATTTTTCTCGTAGGAATGACAGTTTAAAACGATAGTTTGGCCAATGGTCTGATCCCCCCGGTACCGCCCCACCCTCCCCACCCCCACACCTTTACTCCAAATTTAGATAGATAGATAGATAGATAGATAGA
Organism: Colossoma macropomum; assembly: GCF_904425465.1. NCBI lineage: Eukaryota > Metazoa > Chordata > Actinopteri > Characiformes > Serrasalmidae > Colossoma > Colossoma macropomum. Next base: position 1,523,929 of record NW_023495965.1, on the reverse strand, counting down.
TAGATAGATAGATAGAACTATTGATCCCGGAGGGAAATTGCAGTGTTTCAGCAGCAAAACATATAACTGCACATAAACTTACATACACTATGCAGAAAAATAGAAAATAGAAATCAATCCAGACATAAGTTACAGTACATGAGAAATAAAATAAAAGTATCTCTATTTACATATTTACATGGCAGATTCGCTGTATTTACAGGACAGCAGGCACTGAGTGGTGTGAGGTAAACTAAAAGCACATATTATAGACATGACTAACTCTGAGTTGCATCAGTATTGCAGTGTAGAGTGCATAGTGAAAGTGTCGGTACAGTAATAGTGGTGATATGTTGCACAGTGTGTATTAATGGAAGAGGAGATACAGTGATGTGGTTCAGCCCAGTTCAGATAGCCGATTAGCCGATAAGCCATGATGAGTTTGACTTGTTTCTTTAGTTTTAGCATCGCAGCTACGAGGCTAATGCAGCTAACACGTAATTGGAGATTATGCAACACTGATTAGCCAGTTAGCATTTAGATCACTAACTACTCCACACAGTTTGAGGAGCGAAAATGCGAAAATTCTCTGTTTGAATTTGAGGCGCCAGAATGTAACGGCTGCACCATTTAAGGTGGAACAGAAAATACCAACAAGAAGCTGCTGAATAAGGAAGCTGACTTCACAAACATGAGGAAATTTAGGCATGCAGTTAGCATCATGCTAACTGGTAGGGTATAATATTTCATACACACATAATATTCCTGATAAAAAAAGATGAATATTATTTATTATTGTTTACATTTTACTTTTCGCTGTAGTCACAGACGCTACGTCACAGTGACGTCTTTAAGTAGAACAAAATATGACAGATTATAAATAACAGAGTTTATTTCCTCACAAGTTCAGGCAGGTAGAGCATGTCGGGGATGGAGCAGCAGATGCTCAGTCCGGAGGGCAGTCGGCCCACGTGTCCAGTGTCCATGCTGTCTCCGAGTCTGAGTGACCGGACAGATCAGAATGAGGACGACAGCCTGAGAGACGGCTTAAATACTCCTCTGAGTTCCTGTAAAACCAGCTCCACCACACACACTGACACACACACACACACACAGACACACACACACTGACACACACACACACACACACACACACACACACTGACACACACACACACACACACACACACACACACACACACACACTGACACACACACACACACACACACACACACTGACATACACACAGACACACACTCCTGAGAAAGGCATGTGGTCGTGTTCAGCAGAGCAGATCGACAAAAAACAGAATTCAACCAGAAAACATCAGTTACTGTAACTGATCAATATCTGATAATTATCAATAACATCTCACAATCAGGAGTGTAATTAGCCAAGAGCTGATCAGTATCTGACACTGATCAGTACTAGCTCACCATTACAATCAGGAGCGTTGTGGAGATAGACAGACAGAATGATAGATACATAGATAGATAGACAGAAAGACAGACAGACAGACAGACAGACTTATTTATATAGCACTTTTTACAGAAGGTGTAACGGGTCTGAGCCCCCATGAGCGTCGCCAATGGCGACAGTGGCAGGAAAAACTCCCTAAGAGCAAAGAGGAAGAAACACTGAGAGGAACCAAGACTCAGAAGGGGAACCCGTCCTCCTCTGGTCCACACCGGATAGGAAACAGCGTTAGTATAAAGTATTATGGTACAAAATGGGAAAAACAGGTGGAGCAATGGTTAATTACATAGACTGAGACTGTGCAGCACCAGCAGGGGGGTCAGTTCATGAGGGTGAGGTGTGCACAGCGTTGTACAGCATGAAGCTCAATGGTGGTCAAGCCGGTCCAGAAGGCTGGTGAGCAGTGGAACCCGATCAAGGCAGAAGAAGCAACAGCATCAGACACACAGGATGGGCAGCTGTTCAACTCAGCACAGAGAGGAAACACACAGAGGGTCAGTTCTGTACAGAGAGACTGACCACAGATTACAGGGTTAACAGAGCAGCAGAGACTCCAGCAGGTCTACATATTACAGCCTCACTAAGAGGGAGAGACAGACGGTAACAGAGTCAGGAGGCTCCCTGAGATGTCGGCGCCCCTCCACTCCACCGTCAGCAAACCTGAGTGAGTGCGTGAGCAGCGGGACGACAGCACCAACACTCCCAGTTTACCATAACACTCCATGACCATGAACCCCAGATCTGCACCTTTTATCTAACAGGGAAAACTAATCACCAAAGGCTCCACTAAACAAGTGGGTTTTAGTCTAGACTTAAACACTGAGGCTGAGTCTGAGTCCCGAACACTGACTGGAAGATTATTCCAAAGCTGGGGGGCTTTGTATGAGAAGCTCCGCCCCCTGATGTAGCTTTATTAATTCTAGGTACTAATAGTGAGCAGCACCTTGTGATCTAAGTAGGCGTGATGGTTCATAGTGAGAGAGAAGTTCACTCAGGTACTGAGGGGCGAGTCCGTTTAGGGCTTTATAGGTCAGTAAGAGAATTTTATAATCAATGCGAAATTTAACTGGTAACCAGTGTAAGGTTGATAAAACTGGGCTGATATGGTCGAACTTTCTGGTTCTAGTAAGAACTCTGGCTGCAGCGTTCTGGACTGGCTGAAGCTCGTTAAGGCTTTTGCTGGGACATCCAGCCAGCAGGGCATTACAGTAATCCAGCCTTGAAGTAATAAATGCATGAACTAACTTTTCTGCATCCTGTAGATGCATTTATTAATTTAGCAATATTGCGGAGATGCAGGAAGGATGTTCTAGTAATATTAGTTATATGTGTGTCGAAGGACAGATCAGGGTCTATAATGACACCAAGGTTTTTTACAGATGAGCTTGATGCAGCTGAGAAACTGTTAAAGTGTAAAATTAGACAGTTTGTTTCTGGCTGCTTTTGGACCAAGAAGCAGAACCTCTGTTTTATCTGAGTTAAGGAGGAGAAAGTTACTCGACATCCAGTCCTTTATGTCTTTTATACAGTCCTCAATCTTGCTAAGTTGAAGTTTATCATCTGGTTTGGCTGATTTATATAACTGTGGAAATTGATGCCGTGTTTACTGATAATGGTGCCCAGTGGTAGCGTATATAATGTGAATAATACAGGTCCTAAAACAGAGCTTTGTGGAACACCATACTTTACTTTAGTGAGAACAGATGATTCACAGTTTACATTAACAAACTGATAGTGATCAGTGAGGTAGAACCTGAACCAGGAAAGAGCTGTTCCTGTTACCCCTACAAGGTTTTCTAGTCTATCTAGTAATATAGTGGTCAAGATCAAAGAGGACTCGCAAAGACACATTTCCTTGGTCAGGGAATGATAAAAGATCGTTTGATGTCTCTGTACTATGATGTGGCCTATATGTACATGATTCCTATGCAAATAGCAACTTAATTGTTTTGCCACAACTTTTTCCAGGATCTTTGAGGTCTAATTACTGCTAGTTTAAGAGTTTTTGGGATGTATCCGAGGCTAAGAGAGGAGTTTATTACTGACAGAATAGGCTTGGTTATTTCTGGCAGAAGTTCTTCGAGTAAACCTGTAGGAATCAGATCCAACATACAAGTAGAAGATTTGGTGGAGGAAACAATTTTAACTAGTTCATTTTGTTGAAGTAAAGTAAACGATTCCAGCCTCTCTGCAGTTACAATATTCTCATGATCTAAACTGCAGCGCTCCAGACAACAAAATAGCTTGAGGAGCCACCGGCTCCTAAAAGAAAAAAACAATCAGGCGCCAATAGTTTTTTTACGTGCCAAATAATAATATGCAGGAAAATAAAGCTTTTCAACACAGCTCAGGTCAGCTCTGTGATTTAAAGGGGAACTCCACCGGTTTTTGTTCAAATTTTCTGCAGAATTAAATGATTAACATGTCAACATCATCATGCAGAGTGTTAATATGAAACCCTTTGTTCTTACAGAGTCAGAACTGTTCACAGTGATGATGGTAGGAACCAGACGTCTGAGGAGCTAACTGTCTCTAAAAGCTTCCACCCAGAAAGGCATTATGTGAAATAGTTATGAATTCACTGCCTGATGTCTGAGACACTGTTTTACAGTAACTTTGTGATAAAGGTTTGGTTTAAATGTATTTTAATCAATTAATTTTAATCCATTCATGGTGGATGGATACCTGAAGGCAAAATAGTCTGCAAAGAATTTTCAGATTCGTTTCTAAAATGTCTATATTTGTGTTGTAGTCATGGCGACCCCTGGTTCCTATCACCACCACTGTAAGTGAGTCTGTAAGTTCTCTGCAAATGAACCATTTCACATTAAAACAGTCTGAATGTCTGTTTGTATCTCAAACACTAAATTTTATTATTGAATAAATTCATAAAATCATTGCTGCTATAGGCTAATGGCAGGGATGGGGGAGTAGCTAAGTAGCGTGCTACTTTTTGTAGCGAACTACAAATATTAGTAGCTGGAGCCGCTACAGTTGTATGAAATGTAGCTAACAGCTGTAGCCCTACAAATGTTTGTGTAGCTATAGTGATAATTTTCACTACAATTTCGCTACAGACTTCAGGCAATCCGCTCAAAATCTGAACCGCAGAGCGCGGCCGTTAACTGGGCCGGTGGCGACTGTGCAGTAATGACTGAGCCGCAGTTCGAGCAAACGCTCATGCGCTGACCACCCCATACTGGTAGGCTCGGGTCACTACTGAAATGATAAGAAAAGCCATTTTGTCCTTTCAACATAAATGAAACCACCTTGGAAGCATTTTATATCCGTTTTACCACCTGGGCTGTAAATGTATCTCAGTATGTGCTGATGTTCCAGTATAGGCTACAAATATAAACACCAACTCAGACTCACTTTGCTCTGCTTTAACCTTCAGCTGCCTTTCTCATGTCTCAGTCAGGAAACTTTTCCGCGAGTTTCTTGTAAAATATCTCTCAATGTTTGACTTTTTACGAGGCTGAATTCGCTTCTCATTCTCCTGCTTCTCCTTCAAATTGTCCCGTTCCACCTTAAATGGTGCCTGAGGCGCCAGATTGTACTGTTGCACCATTTAAGGTGGAGCGGGAGAATTAGAACGAGAAGCTGGAGAATGAGAAGCAAATTCAGCTTCGCGAGTTGTTGCAGATTAAACGTATCAGGAAACCAGCTGAGTGATTATAAATGTAAATAAGTCCATTCGTCTCCAAATTATCGATGTTGGTCTGAAATCTTTATCTTTGCCGTTTCGTTATCTGCGTTGCTATGGTGACCAGCTGTCTGTGCGTCAGTCTTCAGCACTAAAGGGTGAATTAGCAGTTCTACATTAGCTCCAGTGTTTAAGACCACTTATTGTGAAAACTGTGTTATAACGATTTTACAGTAAAGGAGGATTATTATGATATTTTACCCAAATCAGGTTCTGCTGTGGAGCCGCAGCAGCTCTGCAGTGGAGAGATTATTCAGGCCTGATTCTCACCCCAGGATTCTGAGGCTAAAGTGTTGCTGAAGGACTCTGAATGTCGCGTCTGTCTGTATCTTGCTTAAATGTTTAAATTGGAGCAGTTTTATTTCAACAGTTGACGATGCTTTGGACAAAATTGTTTGTATTCAGTTATTTTTGTTGATTTTTGTTAGGAAAAACCTGAATGACTGACTTTGCCTTTAGTCTAGGTTTTTGTTGGATATCACGCCTTTGGTTGTGTGAGTTTGATTGTTGGTCACTTAAACTCACTGTTTGGTTAGGGTTAGGGTTAGTTTTTGTGTATATGCAGCTTTTCAGTTGTTTCTTTCTGCCTCATGATTAAGTGCAGTGTCTTGTTCACACTGTCAGTTGGGCTTGTTTGGTGTGTCAGGTGGAGGATCACAAACACTCTGACAGTCACGCTTTGAAAGGAGCTGAAAAGTAGCCACTACTTTTTATGGAAAAGTAGCTGAATTGTAGCAGCTACAAATTAAGTAGCTACAAAGTAGCGGACTACTAATCTTTCAGTAGCTATCACAAACCTGGCTAATGACCTCTGGGGTTCAGTGACTGTTTGGTTCTTAGTTATTTTAGAGATTGTGCTAAATAATAATCTAGTGTTATTCTTATTGTCCTCTATGAGGGAGGAGAGACAGGCTGAGCGCTGCAGTAAGAGCTCTTCATTAATCCCTCCAGGTGGCCATTTTCGCCCTAAACAGCCTGTTTTGAAGCTCGAGTACGATCATTTTACCACACAGCAGCTTTTTCTGCCTTATTATTTTACTGTTTAATGGAGCCTCACTATCGAGAGTAGATCAAAGAGTATCCTCTAAGCACTCACTCATAAAGACACCAGCTGTGGAGGAAGTTAGTCCGCTTAACACAGCTGGGGATAAACATCATCACTACAGCCAATTCCACATGAGATTAGGTGATGATCTGAGACTGCTGAGCTCTGAGAACGGATAGGTCATCTCTGTTTACACCAACATAGACAGACAGACAGATAGAC